>NC_091683.1:25439473-25574473 GCF_030179915.1 Drosophila takahashii
TCCCGGATGACGACGCGCGTCTCGTGGCTCTGCGAGATCTGCTGGTCGAACAGCAGGAAGGCCACGCCGCTGCGCAGGTTGGGCCGCAGCTCGATGCACAGCCCGCTGATGGGCATCTTGTCCTGGCTCCAGAAGCTCTAGAAGATCGGGAAACTAAATTGTGCGAATCTTGTAGTTGGAGAAACGTCGATAACCAACATCGATAACATTAAGTTCGGTCTTATTAAAGTGTCCATGCTAACTTAGCCGAGTCCCCTTCTGGGATTGTGTCTTGGCTTCACCCATCCCTCGGTCACACTGTCGATAGCCGCGGAACGAATAACGCCTCGCGATATCGAATATATATGCGAACAGCAATGTTAGGATACAACGTTTTCTTACATTGGCAGAACTGTTGCGCCTCTGCCGCTGCTCTGCCAATGTAAGAAAAACATTAACATTGCTGTTAGAAAAACCATGAAATCTAACATTTAGGAGCGCCAAGTTGGCGGAAGGAGAAACTGGTTTAAGGAAACGGGCGCCCTCTATGGAAACATTTGGGAGCTGACAATTGGTAATTGGAACGAAATACAATCGTTGTGGAATATCGATGGAGGGATTTTTTAGGGGGAAGGCTGAATTTTCATCTCCAACATTTGATGTTCGCAAACATCGATGTTTTCGATGTTTTCGATGTTTTCAATAAGAACATCGATGTCTTACAAAAATTATTATTATTTTAGGGGGATTCCCTAAACTGTTGAATTGCTGAATTGTTGAAAATTCAACAAAAAATTTCAGCAATTAAGGGAACGACCCAAAATGGTTCCTGTTGAATTTTCTAACAGCTGTTATTTGTTGAAAAATTTCACGGAACTTTAAGCATGTAAAATTTGATTTATTATTGCTAGTTACTGTCTAAAAGTGTTTTAAAGGTAAAAAGAACCACAAATATGCTTTCTAAGTTGATTTTAAAATAAATAATGCGTACTGGTGATACTAAAATGTTACAGAGTTGCCACGACTTTTAAAAAAAGGTGACAGCTCTGGCTTTTCAGCAATTCAACAAAATTTTCAACAGCCCCGAGGCTGATGAATTGCTGAAATTTCTGAAAGTTGACTTTGTATGGAACAGCTGATTAACAGCTGACCAAAATTCAACAATTCAGCAATTCAACAGTTTAGGGAATCCCCCTTTTGTTTTTAAATAAATCAGTAGAATAATATAGCCCAACTGAAAAACGTATATAGTTCATTTAAAGGCAAAATAAACAAAGGCTTTACTCGGCAAAAAATTAAACAAAATTGATCAACAATATTTAAGTGATCAGCATATTTATATTATAGTATTATAGGATAATTATAAAAATCCACCGCCGCTTCCATCCTACACCACCAGTTGAATATCTAAAATCATGTCAATACAGTAAACTTAAATTCCGCCTTTTTCTTTTATAGCCTCTTTCCATAGAGTCCATCCGTTTGAAACGGTTGGGATTTTTGACGAATGTGAAACTCGTGTTCTCACAGAACTCCATCCTCCATCTACCATCCAATAACAGCAGACTGAAGAGCAGTTGCGTTGCTCAGCTCAACATTAACGAAGGGGGATTTCAACTCGGGAAAACTGTCGTAAAATTGCGTTCTCCTAATTTTATTGAAGAATAATACAAAATATAGATTAGGAAAATAGTTAAAAAACATATCTGAACGTTTATTACATATCCTATAACGAGTGTGCATGGATATTGCTGACTGGGGGGAGCCTAACCTCCCGTACCCCACACTCCGCTCTTACTACGCATCTGTCTAGCCAATATTAATATGGCAAATTTGTAAACAAAGCCAAATGTGAGCTGTTTTGGTCATTTATAGCAACTTTGGTACTTTATAGGAGTACATAGTACACCTTTAATCAATATTAGTATCAATATTAGTATAATCAGTATTAGTATTTACGAATTGCAGAACATATTCTGAGACTTCGCTGCAAACATTGATGTTTTCGTACGCAGAACAGCTTACATTTTTGCCCACTCATAGCAACCTGTTTGCGAATGCTTTTCCGCCCATAGCAAACTACAAATAATTCAAAAAACCCAAATGATAAATGCTGTATCTGCTGCGGATAGGAAATACATTTTTGTGAATACTAAAAATAAACTCAAAAATTTACATCAGTGAGGCTACGGCATAATAATTGAACCGAACAGTGTCGTGGAATAACCGCATAAGGAAATGGTAATGCGGTTATTCCACGACATTTTTCGGCTCATTCATTGGAGCATTCATTAGAGGCTTAGAAAGGGACAAATATGTTTACATGTACTGGGATTTGTTTGGATAAGATGACATGGTCACTTAGAATTTAGATGTTAAACATATGTAATTGTTTTTAATTTTATCATATTCGGCATTAATTTTTAGAAAGGCAATTTTATATACATTTTTAGGCGCAGTTGTGTCTTCATTTAGAAATGTGAGCGTTATTTTTAGTTGTCAATGGAGTAATTAGGCTTTAAAATAATTTTTAATTGTTCTTATTTGTTCATAGCACCTAATTAGTCGCAAAAGGTTTGACAATTCAACCAAAAAGCATCAAATCCATTTTTATTATTGATCCCATTTCACAGTAGCTCTAATGAAGGAGCAAAATTGAACTTTTATTGGGTCATTTTAAAATACCAAAAACTACCAAAAGTGCCAATCGGTTTTCACAATTTTGCTCATTAATTGCTCATTGCAGCTGACATATATCTGTCTTGTTCGCACATACGTAAAACCGTATAGACTGAGAAAAAATTGCTCTAATGAATGAGCCGAACAATGATTCCACTACTACGGTTATTCAACCGCATTATAGGGTCTTCCCACAGAGCTCCATCCACCATCTACCATCCGTTGAACGGATGGTCCGTAAGGTTTTGCCGTTCCGAAAATTTCCCAGTTAGTCCGCCATCCAATTTTGACGGACTTTGACGGGCTCTTTTATGCGATAGTTAGGCGATGTTTTCTCGGTGCAACTCTGAATTCTTCCTCTTGACTGTGAAAATTGGAACGATGACTGGGAGAACTAATCAAATCGATGGCGGGAAAAAATTAAATAATGCTTCAGCTCATTGTTTTTTTGGCTATTGTTGAATTATTTGTATTTGTTATAAGTGGAAAAGCGTTCGCAAACAGGTTGCTACGAGTGGGCCAAAATGTAAGCTGTTCTGCGTACGAAAACATCGATGCAAATTCTCAGAATATGTTCTGCACTTCGGAAGTAATAACTAACCCTTATTAAAAGTGTACTATGTACTTCTATAAAGTTCCAAAGTTGCTATAAAAGCCTAGTACTCAGTTCGGCTAAGAGTTTCACTAGTCGAAAAATATTAATCATTTAGTATGACCGAAGTTTTCGGAGTTCATCCGCAATGCATGGTCTTACTCTCAGCAAACAAATCAACTGGCGCCAATTTTAAAATATTACAAAACGTTGAGCCGACCTAGGTCGCAAGCTTTAAATTCCCTGTTGGAATGGCGATATGTATTGCAGCAACTCCTACAGGCAGTTTTCCAATGGTTTTTGTGGTTTTCCTTCCATTTATACATTGTTATTGGCAAACCGCTTCTGCACAAACACAGCCAAAGATCAAATTTTTTATTCTTTGGGCAGCGGCTAAAGGCGTTCATCGGAATTCATCCGCTAAATCTAGTATTTTTTTTGGTATTTCCTTACCATATCCTTAGCTCAACTGAGTACCGCGGTGAAAAAAGTCCCCGGCTAAAGGCTTTAGCTACCTATTTGCCTCTCGCTTACTCCTATGCTTAGCTAGCAGTTTTCGTCGTACTGAGTACTAGGCTAAATAAACAAAACAGCCAAAATTTGGGTTTGTTTCCAAATGTGCCATATTAATATTGGCTAGACAGAGGCGTAGTAAGAGCGGAGTGTGGGGTACGGGAAGTTATGTATGTATACATACTCGTTGTAAAAGCTCAGATATGTTTCAAAACTATTATTTTATGCTATTTATTTTATTATTACACCCGTTACTCGTAGAGTAAAAGGGTATATTGTATTCGTGCAAAAGTATGTAACAGGGAGAAGGAAGCGTTTCTGACCCCATAGTGTATATATTCTTGATCAGGGTCACTAGCCGAGTCGATATAGCCATGTCCGTCTGTCCGTCTGTCCTTCTGTCCGTCTGTCTGTCTGTCTGTCCGTCTGTCCGTCCGGATAAACGCTGAGATCTCGGAAACTACAAGATCTTGAAGGTTGAAATTTCCCACACATATTCTTGGGCTTCCTACGCAGTGCCACGTCCCCTCTAACGCCCACAATCGCCCACTAAAAATTTTAAAATGTGTGCCAGACACATTTTACACACATTTTGCCCACACTTTTAAAGATTACTGAGAAGAAATGCAATTTTGTTGTGTATATGTATACCTATCGAAATATAAAAGACTTTTTTTAAATCGGACCATTCATTAAAAAGTTATGCGCAATCAAAATTTTAAATATCCATATCCCTCGCACTCCCTTCAGCTGAGTGACGGGTATTAAATAGTCGGGACACCCACCCGATTACAATAAGATTACGATCGATTTGCCGAGTTGAAATCCCCTTTCGTAAATGTAGAGATGAGCAACTGCTCTTCAAGTCAGCTGTTATCGGATGGTGGATGTCCTCTGTGGGAACACGAGTTTCACATTTGTCAAAAATCCCAATCGTTTCACACGTATAGACTCTATGGGAAGAGGTTATTAGCCGATGTGAGTACTAGACTTTAAGCGAAAACCACCACTGTGTGCACAGGCTATTATGCCCTTTTGACCCTGATATAAAAATATACAAAAGGAAATGATTCTTGAGTGGTATGGTTTTTAATATTTTCGTGTGTTCTGAAGATTGCACACCAAAGACCTTCTTATAGCGCCTTCCCACACAGATCGATTAATCATCCACAATCCGTTCAACGGATGGTCCACAAGGTTTTGCCGTTTCGAAAATGCCCATAATTTGTTTTCTTTTACTATCGCATCAGAGAGCTGCAACGAGTATGATCGAGTACGATCGATCATCGCGCGATCATTTTCGTTTAATCCGGTAAACTCACTCGGCAACGAATAATCACGAACAAACCCGAAAGCCAAAGTACGATCCGATCAACTACCCGACTCGCTTCGTAACGATCAATGATGTGATTTTGAACTTCGGGTGTAGGTGAACAAAATGATCGTTCCGAAGCGCTCAATCGTTCCCGATGATTGCGACCTCGAGTCAGTTGTACATGAATAGATTGTGAACGGATTAATATGATTTCTTGTGACGACGAAATAAAATAGATGGAGAGTGCACTTCAATGTATTACACACAAAAAAAAAACTTGGTAAAATTGACCAACAAAGATAGTTACGTAACTATTAAAATGGTTACGTGTATTTTGTTTTTGCTTTGGGTTTGTGTCTTTGCTAATTGTGTGTATTTTGTTATTGTGAAATGACTATTTACTTAGTAGAATTGACAATTTTGCTGGTTAGGGCCTGTTTGACAATTATTACAGTTGATTTTACCAAGTTTTATTTTTGTGTGTACATATATGTTTATTGAGAAATATTTATTCCATATGAAACTTTTTCCTTTCCGGTGGCCTGACAACGTGTAGCTTCCATTTGATATTAGTTCTAAAACGCTTTTAAAATCTATTACTTGTTGTCATTTTGTGCAAATATAAAAATATGTTGTGCCAAATATAAAGCAATAACACGAACTGCATTGTCATACCGATAGGCGCGAAGCACGATCACACCAATCGATTGCACAAAATATTCGATCACAAACGGGTAAAATCTTCAAGCCGAACGTTCACACACGATCAGATCACACACTTGAACGATCACAAACGATCATTCATGGCACGATCGCATTCGCTCACCGCTCATTTCATTTCGCTCACCCGAAGCGATTAATCAAAACGGATACGAGTAAATGATCGGGTGTACCCGAAAATGATTGACTCGTTGCAGCTCTCTGTATCGCATAGTTAGGCGATGTTTTTCCTTAAATTTCACAACTTTCCAAATATCCAAATTTGACAAACTTTTTTTTTCTTTTTATGCAATAGTTTGGCGATATTTTTTCGGTGCGACTCTGAGTTCTTCTTCATGACTGTAAAAAATTGGAACAATGACTACGAGAACAAATTAAACTGATGGCAAAACATTAAGTATTGCCTAAGTTTATATTTTTCACTTGGCTATTGGTAAATTATTTGTAGTTTGTTATGAACGGAAAAGCATTCATAAACATTCGTAAACACATTGATAAAAACATAAATGTTTGCATGCAAGTCGCAGAATACTTTCTGCAATTCGTACAGAATAAGTAATATTCATTAAAAGTGTAAGTACTCCAATAAAATTCAACTTTGTTATAAATTACCAAAAAATTTGTTTATATTTTTCTATATTAATATTGGCTGGACAGTGGCGTAGTAAGAGTAGGCTGTCGCCCAGCCAGAATTTTGTATGCTTGGATATATATATTGTAATTTCAAATATGTCTTAAACTTTTTTCGTATGCTATTTATTGTATTATTCAACAAGAGGACTAAAAAAACAACATTTTACAACAGTTTTGCCGATTGGAAATCCCCCGTCGTCTATTTCGAGATTAACCACTGCTCTTCAAGTCAGCTGTTATTGAATAGTGGATGCATATGGCGCTCTGTGGAAATATGCGTTGCACATTCTTAAAAATCCCAGCCATTTCACACGGATAGACACTTTGGGTAGAGGCTATTAACCAACATTTTGTGTAATATTTCGAAAATAGCCGATAGTATTTAGTGGCTAGGCGATATGGCTTCGAAATATGCCGATAGTTAATCGACATTGTCGATTGTGCCCAATCTGGCCGATAGCAAAACAATAACAAAAAAACCTAAACATAAACAAACACGAGCTCGTCGAAACTAAACGACGCCATGGGTTTTCCGCGCATCCTCAGCAAGAACAACAAGATCTACACGAAGCTGGGCGAGTTCTGTTTGTCGGGGGATAGCTTTTGGATTGTTTGCCACACGTGCCAAGAGGAGCTCCAGACGCAGGATCAGTTCTGGAAGCACATACAGGATGAGCACAACTTCATGCACGGGGTGGCCAAGGTGGGTTGTGTGTGATTTTATTGCTTGAGGGCTAATCGTCGTTCATTTGCAGCAGGAGCACAGTCGGACCTCCAGTTACTGCCTCACGGATGTGGAGGCTGCGGCAGCGGCGGCCACTTCAGGTGGTAGCTCGCAGCAGGGCTCAACTGCTGTTAGTGTGCCCCTGGCTTTGTATCACTGCTCCACCAAGTACTCCGAGGAAGAGCAGCGTGAGGTGGAGCTCCACGAGCAGCAAGTTCAAGTACAACAGCAGGTGCAACAACAGGTACAACAGCAACAGCAACAAGCGCACCAGCAACACCACGCTCAACAGCAGCAGCAGCCACACCAGCATCTGCAGCAGCGCGATGTGGCCAAGGAGCTGGCCGAACTGCATGCTAATGCAGTGGCTGCCGCCGCAGCTGCCGCTGTGGTTTCCACAGGCGAGGGAAGCACACCCAGTAATAGCGGCATTGATATCAAGATAGAGCCCGCCAGTCTCACACTAACACCCGAAATGCAGGCTGCTGCAGCGGCTGGCGGGACCATTTATCATCTGCCGCATCTAGTGCCAGCACCTGCGCCGCCTCCACCACCCACGGCGGGATTTGTGAGTGTCAGTGCCAGCACAAGCACCTCCAATACAGTCAGCACCACACCGCCCAATGTGCTCCAGCAGCAACAGCAGCAGCAGCAACTCAACATGTCCGTCGTCCCTTCCACGACAATGGCCGCTGCGATGCTGGCCGCCAGTCAGGAGCAGCTACCAAAGGACTCCAACAGCACGACTGCCAGCGCCGGGAGTGCAGTGTCTTCAGATGACGGAGAACGCTGGTACGTCTGTGACTATGAGACATGCGGCCTGAAGTTCAAGTACAAGTCCAGAATGGAGCTGCATCGGGTGGTGCATAGCAAGGAGCGGCGGTTCAACTGCGAACTTTGCAGTGCGTCCTTCAAGCAATCGTGCAACCTGTCCACGCACCGAAAGAAGAAACACGCGCTCAGGGGCATCAAAAGCGAGATACTGCCGCAGCGCTTTTAGGTTGTAGATAACTCAAGCCCAGCCTTAAGATCCCCTAATTGTCACTTGTTTAGCTTACTGAAAGTCAGTCACTAGGACTATATTCTAGCCAGCAATTCTCATAAACTCTGTCCGAACATTTCGTCTTAGTTTATGAGGGTTGCGAACCTACAATACTTGCATGCTTGCCACACGACTAAGAATGTTTTTACCTTTTCTTAAAAGCCTTAAAGGAGCAGGAACGACAAAAATCTCTTGGTTTGGCGATCACCAGAAAATGTTTAAGGTGTTTCAGAATCTCAATATTTGCATTATTGTATATTTCCAAGCCGATTCAAAAACTTATTTGGTTGCAACTTGCCTTAAAAATAGAGTTCCAAACTACCCCGATGACACCCCCAATTGTAAATTAAAAACTTACCCACTGCAATACTCTTGTGGCAGGCAAGCAACCTACCTGATATATATTTATATATTCTTATATATATATATATATATATATATAATGTCTAATGTAGGCTTAGTTTCCCTTGTAAATGTAGTCTTAATGTTGAAGCGGGGTTATGTTAACCTCCTACGATTTAGATGTACATGTAATCTTTTATATAGATGGGGTTAATTAAAAATCTATACAAAATTTTCGGGACGATTATGTTGAAATTCAACCGAAAAAATTAACGGGGTCCTAGAACTTGTGCTGTTTCGGATGTATTGAGTAACTTTTCTCATACTTTTTTTTAAGAACTTCTTCTATTGCATGTAAAACGTTTACTCAAAGGGTCTTTTTCTCCTCTTTGTGGTAATTGGCTAGTTTGAAAGTGTTTATTTTGATACATACTGACGAGAAAACGGCTGAAAAGTTTTATGGGACACCGAAATTTTACTTTCGGGAGCAATTCGCTTAGAAGAGTTGAAGTTACAGTTGAGCAGGGTTATCTACGTCAGTTGTTCAGTTAGTTACACTCTATAAATATACATGTTCTGAGACCAGAACGATAAAGATGGTGTATGTACCATAAGATCAGTCAATCAAAAGCAACCAATCACAGCAACTGCAGTCGAAAACGATAATATATAAATATTACAATACAAAGTCGTCTCAATTCTAGTGTTTTATATGTTTGGGTGGGTTGACAAAAATACATAATATACCTAAAAGTACAAATCTTTCAAGAAATTTGGCAAGTTGGACCATTTTTTAATGAAGTATCTATTTATAAATGACTTTTCCGACTTCAGGTAAATGTCAACTCATACAAATTTCTTTAAAAATTTTAGAAATCTCGCCTTTGTTGCCGATCTTCTGAAAATAGCAACAAATTCTTGAAATCAAAGCCAACATCAGCTCGAGTTGATTAAAAACTTCTCAGAAATATTTTTTTATTTTAAGATTTATTAAGATTTATTGAAACAAGAAAAAGAACATTTTTTTAATAAAATTTTTTCGGTTTCTTTTCTAAAAGGCGACTTTTTGTAAGAAAACGTCTTAAAACAAAGGTGAAGTCGCCTTTGGCAAGCTTTCAAGAAAAAGGCTTATGAAGTGTATTTAATCACATGTGAAATCATTTTTCGTCAAATATGTTGATATCAAAACTTGTATGTTGCATGTGCGATCATCACTAGTTTTTTACCATAAGTTTTTGCTTGAACTTATAAAAAATTGCTTCATTTTTTATACCCGTTACTCGTAGAGTAAAAGGGTATATTGTATTCGTGCAAAAGTATGTAACAGCTAGAAGGAATGAAATAAACTTGCGCTGGGTAGGAAGCCCAAGAATATGTGTGGGAAATCTCAACCTTCTAGCTTTTGTAGTTTCCGAGATCTCAGCGTTCATCCAGGCAGACAGACGGACACGGCTATGTCGACTCGGCTAGTGATCCTGATCAAGAATATATATACTTTATAGGGTCGGAAACGCTTCCATCTCCCTGTTACATACTTTTGCACGAATACAATATACCCTTTTACTCTACGAGTAACGGGTATAAAAAATGAAACAATTTTTTATAAATCGATTATTTAATAAGCGTTTATGCGGCAGCCTCGGCAAGTAGCAATTTTTAAACAACATAATATTTTTTAGTGATGTTAATATTTTTTTAATATTAATATTTTTGCTTAATCTCATATCTTATCGTGTATGAAAATGGATGATGTGCGTCTTTTAGTTATTTTTTTTTAAATAAAAAACAGAAAAGTACGTAACATTTTCCGAATTCGGTTCAGATTACCTATTTTATACAAAATTTCAATAAATTTTACTTATAGTTCGTTGGAACGTTCAATCTGTAAAAATAAAACGCAAAAAGCAAATCCTTCTCACTGTCCTAGGAAAGAAATTACAAAAAAAAATTAACTTTCTGGCCCTGTGTGCGCTGTAAGGAGTGGCGAAGAGTGGTAATATATTTTCAAAATTGGTATTAGGATAAATATTGAAAACGAAGTGATTTGCCCTTAATACTGTTCTGAATTTTAAGGCTGTTATAGCCAGATTAGACTTCACCTACGCGGATAAGACGCCCATACAGGTGATTCAACAAGAAATTAACCTTATGAGGCAGTGCGACATGCCCTTGACGAAATATTATGATGAAGTTGAAAAAAAATTAACTCTGTTAACAAACAAAACGCTGATGTCTCATGATACTGCATCTGCAACAGTCCTGAACGAAAAATACAGGAACGACGCACTGCAGGGTTGAAAAACTCTTTAAAAATTACAGTTTTTCCTGCAAAACCGAAAGATCTGCCCACTGCCCTCGCACTAGCACAAGAGGCACAGTCTAGCCACGAACGCAGTGCATTTGCAGCCACCTTTGCACGACACGCCGACGAAAAAATGACAATTTTAGCCGCTTTTTCTTCCTTTTCATACAAAATTTTACTGAGATGTCTCCATTCAAAAAATCATAAAAAATTTTATTTTTTTGCAGTTATTAATAATTTTTGTTTTAAGCCCTAGGAAAAAAGTTGAAAATGTGACTTTCACAAAATTTGCTCAATTTTCAAAGGGGTCTTAATGGGTTAAAAACATTTTTGTGTAATTTAAACGGAATTGAAGTGCTCTTACTATAGGTATCAAAAGTTTATATTAAAAGTTCAAAGTGTGACTACAGTTAACATTTAAATCTGTCAAAATATTTATGCCGACTAGGGTATGATCACCAAGAGGGCTGGGGCTCTGCCATACAATATTAATACGATTGCGACTATCCGCTCAGACGGGGAGCCGGTATTTTCTAAGCTTTACTCTGATTTTATCAATGCCGAGGTTAAACAACTTCTAGCAGACGGTATTATCAGAAAGTCACGATCACCTTACAACAATCCTGTACGGGTTGTTGATAAAAAAGGCCTTGATGAAAGTGGCAACAAAAAAAAAACTTCTCGTTATCGATTTTAAGAAACTAAATCAGAAAACGATTGACGACAAATACCCAATCCCAAGTATTTCTACGATACACAGTGGGGCGAAAAAGCCAAAAGTCTGCCTTAAATCAGCGGAGCCCTATAGCGATTATCTTTTGATGAGGTATTGTTAAAAGCAATTAAGTATATAAAAAAACATCAAAAGGTGAATTTTTTTAGTAAAAAGTTTTTGTTGTAGGAAATTTTTAAGAAAAAACAAGAAAGGAAGCTTGCTTCGGCAAGCCGAAGCTTATATACCCTTGCAGATCATTCTATTAATTTACAAATCGCAAAAATGTTAAAATTCCTATTATTTCACATTAATTATACCCGTTACTCGTAGAGTAAAAGGGTATATTGTATTCGTGCTAAAGTATGTAACAGGAAGAAGAAAGCGTTTCCGACCCTATAAAATATATATATTCTTGATCAGGGTCACTAGCCGAGTCGATCTAGCCATGTCCGTCTGTACGTCTGTCCGTCCGTATGAACGCTGAGATCTCGGAAACTACAAAAGCTAGAAGTTTGAGATTTTGCACACATATTCTTGGGCCTCCTACGCAGCGCAAGTTTATTGCCGAGCGCCACGCCCCCTCTAACGCCCACAATCGTGTCCTGCGCGCACATCTTTAAAGATTGCCGAGAAGTATAAATGCAATTTCGTAGTGTATATTTATACCTATCGAAATGTAGAAGACATTTTTGAAATCGGACAATTCATTAAAAAGTTATACGCAATCAAAATCGAAATGTAGAGGACATTTTTCAAATCGGACCATTCATTAAAAAGTTATACGCAATCAAAATTTATATATTTATCTCCCTCGCACTCTCTTTAGCTGAGGTTCGAATATTAGATAGTCGGGACACCAACCCCAGTACAGCGTTCGATCTTTTTAAAATTAAAATCGAAATTCGGAAATATTTAAAAATAATCATATCTCAGAGTAGAAGAGAATGTAATAAAAATCAACAAAGATATAATTTTTTTCCTATTAATTTACATTTAATTTTTCGACCGTTCCTATGGCAGCTATATGATATAGTGATCCGATTTTTTAAATATTTAATTCAAAATTCAGAAACATATAAAAAAAAATATTCCCAAGAGTAGAAGATAATATTTGAGAAAACACCGAAGCTAGAATTCTTTTTAACGTTTCCTTCCTATGGGAGCTATAAGATAAAGTTGTCCGATCCGGTCGGTTCCGACATATATACTAAAATGTTCAATTTTCTAATATTTCTCATTAATTTTCCGATCGTTCCTATGGCAGCTGTATGATATAGTCGTCCGATTTTGATCAAATTAATATTGAAATTCGGAAATCTTTAAAAAGAGTGATATCCTAGAGTAGAAGATAATACAATAAAAAGCAAAGAAGCTAGAATTTATTTCCTATTACTTTTCCATTAATTTACCGATCGTTCCTATGGCAGCTATATGATATAGTAGTCTGATTTTTTAAATATTTAATTCGAAATTCAGAAATATTTAAAAAATAACATCCCCAAAAGTAGAAGGTAATATTTCAAAAAACACCGAAGCTAGAATTTTTTTAACGTTTTCTTTTCCGATCCTTCCTATGGGAGCTATAAGATATAGTTGTCCGATCCGGTCGGTTCCGACATATATACTACCTGCAATAGAAAGAAGACTTTTGGGAAAGTTTCATCCCGATAGCTCAAAAACTGAGAGACTAGTTTGCGTAGAAACGGACGGATCGACTCGTCTAGTGATGCTGATCAAGAATATATATACTTTATGGGGTCGGAAACGTCTCCTTCACTGCGTTGCAAACTTCTGACATAAATCATAATACCCTCTGCAAGGGTATAAAAATAACTTACAGGGCTCTAAGTTTCCCAAAGTTTTATTTAATTTAACTTGATTTTTGAAAAAAAAATTATCTAAATCGGTAAACTATATCTTATAGCTGCCATATAAACGCTTATTACACAGGTGAATTTCTCGGTTCTTTTTCAATATTGGTTCATATAAATCGGGATCTTTAAAGATTTCCGAGAAGTATAAATGCAATTTTGTTGTGTATATTTATACCTATCGAAATGTAGAAGACTTCTTTCAAATCGGACCATTCATTAAAAAGTTATACGCAATCAAAATATCTACATATATCTATCTCCCTCGCACTCCCTTTAGCTGAGCGAGTACAGCGTTCGCACTTCCTTTAGCTGAGTGACGGGTATTAAATAGTCGGGACACCAACCCGACTATAGCGTTCTCTCTTGTTTTTTTTAAATTGGTCAATGATCACTATGGACGGCAGTCCATGTAGTGACGAAGCGCACCAGAAGAGTGTGCGAAGGCGACTACTATTATATCAAATAAAAACACCTCTTAACGAGGTAAAAAACTAGTGACGATCGCGCCTTCAACGTACAAAAGTTCTGATATCAACATTTGTGACGAAAAATTATTACACTCGTCATTAAATAGACTTTCTAATATTTTCTCATTCGGCCCGCCCTAGCAAACTATTCCAGCCTTTTTCCCTTTACAGGCATTTTCTATTGCAGCGTGCCGAATGAGAAAATATTAGAAAGTCTATTTAATGACGAGTGTAATAATTTTTCGTCACAAATGTTGATATCAGAACTTTTGTACGTTAAAGGCGCGATCGTCACTAGTTTTTTACCTCGTTAAGAGGTGTTTTTATTTGATATCAGAAGTTTTTGTTTGTTTACATTTGCTCTCATAGGAGCTAATATATACATTTAAATTTAAATTGGTAAGCCATTGTATTAAACGAATTAAGTTAAAAAGGCGATGAAGTATTATAGCACATGTCTGTACAAACTAACGAAATTTAGCTATTTTTAGCTTTTTTCCCGCTAAAGTAGCGGCTTTTTCCAAAAGTCGTAGAATAAAAGATTCCTATATGGAACTCTTAAGTGCAAATTTACAGATTCCATGACCCTAAAATACAGTTCGTATACCCTCACACAAAATTCAATACTAAGGGAGCGTTAGTTGCTCGAGCTGGCAAAAGTGGCAATTTTCGTATAATAATAACTTTTAAACTTAACTTTTTACAGTAATGTGTTATATACCAAAATTTAAGGAATCTCAAGGGCTATACAGTTTAAAGTTGTAAGAAAAATCGTTAGAGCCGTTTTTGAGAAAAATAAAAAAAAGCTAAAAAAAAAGTTTTAAAAAATTGTCTTTTGTTCATATCTTTTAACCTATTACATTTATTACATTTTGTCCAAAACATGTTTTTTAAGTTTTGAAAATTTGATATGACGTTCATCACATCGATATAAAAAACTTTTGTTCTACCACTTTTGGAAAAACTCGCTAGTTTAGCGGGAAAACAGCTATAAATAGCTAAAAATCGGAAAGCCGTAACTTCTATACTACTAAAGCTACAGACTTGTGCTGCATCTCGTTTGAAAGGTATTTATAAATGCTATAAACGCATTCTACAATTCTACGAGTAAATTTTAGGTAGCGTACTTATTTAGTCGCATCTAAAATCATTTTTCGTCACAAAAGTTGATATCAGAACTTTTGTACGTTGAAGGTGCGATCGTCACGAGTTTTTTACCTCGTTTAGAGGTGTTTTTATTTGATATCTTATAGGTGTCATAGAATCAATCAAGGAAATACAGCAAAGTTTCAAAAAAATCTGGTAGAAATCGGTATTTATTTCATATCTATATTTTTAGTAAAATAACATAATTTTAATTTTAAAACCGAAATTTGTGTATTATTTTATCATTATCTTCATCAATACCTTCACATAAGTAAAATATCTTCATGATGTTAGGACGCGCGGATGAACCAGGGCTGACGATATTTCAAATTATGAACATTTCTTGCTAACTTAAACTGCGGTTTTCTCAGAAGAGGTACAAAGGGGCTGGCTAATTTTCTCAGAATTTTTAGTTGAATATATAAACTTTTTTAAAAAAAAAGAATTTAACGGGGATCTAGGGTGTAACACTACTTTACATCCAAGAATATGCAAAAAAACTCAACTTTTTTGGACCACTTTTAAAAAAATAAAAAAAATAGTAATTATGCACTTAAAATGTATATCTTTTTTTTAATATTCTAAGAATTTGTTGCTCTTAAAATTTCAATCGTTACATATGGGCACTTCCACCAAAAGGTCCACCAAGCCAAAAAAAAAAGATTTCCACATGATTTTGCCGCCATATTAGTTTCTACCCTGAGCTAAACTAAAAATTTGGAGTATAGTTTGATTATTTTTATGACAAACCCCAATAATATACACAAAAGTTAGTTTTTGGCTATTTTTTTGTTATTTTTTTGACCTGTCTTCTGTTGTTAATTTATCCTATAGGAATGCTAATATGTGACATTTTTCTATACTGAATGCTTCATTCACATGCTAAACTATTAAGTTAAAAGCAAAACATCCATTGAGAGATAGAGGTAAAGAAATCCGCTTTACAAAACAGTCGGAAAAAATGTCCCGAGCGACATGTCCCGAGCGAATGTGGTTGAAACTGCATAAAAAAACGGCAAAGAATTTTTGAGTAAAACCAAAAGCATTTCACAGCGACATGTTTGAACAACATTCTAAAAAAATCGCGTTCAAATATTCCAACAGAATTCGCTAATTTCTGGTGTTGTATGAACTTCCCCGAAATCCACTTCTATTTTTGTCCCGAGCGAATACGGCAGTTCCTTACCGAAGGGTGCAAAGGCGGATGCCCAGAATTATAGAGGTATTGCTAAATTGTCGGCTATTCCAAAAGCCTATGAACGTATTATCACTTCTCATTTGCAACATTTATGTTCCTCGGTAATATCACCGTGTCAGCACGGTTTTGTTAAGCGAAGATCGACTACCACCAACCTACTTGAATTGTCATCAATTGTAATAAATGGATTTAACAATAAAATGCAGACTGACGTTGTATATACAGATTTCAGTAAAGCCTTTGACTCTGTTAACCACTCTCTTCTTTTATTCAAATTAGATTTGCTTGGGTTTCCATGTAATCTATTAACTTGGATTTCAAGCTATTTGAATGGGAGGACTCAGAGGGTTATATTTAAGAACGCTGTTTCAAAAACGATCCATGTGACATCTGGAGTACCTCAGGGTAGTCATTTGGGCCCTTTGCTGTTTACTTTGTTTATTAACGATCTTCCCTCTATTGTAACACATTCTCGTGTACTAATGTATGCTGATGATGTTAAGCTTTGTTTGACATATAATAATATAGAGTCTGGTTTTGGCTTACAATCAGACATTAATCATTTTAAAGTATGGTGTGAGTATAACCTCTTAAATTTGAACTGCCTAAAATGCAACGTAATGACCTTTTATAGGGTTACCCCTACCTTTATAAGTTATTCGCTTCAGAATTTGCCACTTGACCGTATATATTCAGTAAATGATTTAGGCGTTCTTCTGGACCCGAAGCTTAAATTTGACTGCCACATAATGTCGACAGTCAATAAAGCTATGAGTGTTCTCGGGTTTATAAAGCGTTGGTCAAAAGAATTTGATGACCCTTATATAACCAAATTATTATTTACCTCCCTTGTCCGTCCTATATTGGAATATTGTTCTTCGGTTTGGAGCCCACAATACCAAGTCCACATTGACCGTATAGAGTCGGTACCAAAAAAATTTCTCCTTTTTGCCCTTCGTAGTTTGAACTGGGATCAAAACGTAAGGCTACCTTCCTACCAGAGTAGATTATTATTGCTTAATTTACCGACACTTGCAAATCGTAGAATAATGCTTGGTACCATTTTTATGCATAATCTTATAAGAGGTGATATTGATTCTGTAGAACTTGTTAGCCGCCTAACTTTTAATGTTCCCATTAGACTAACACGTAATTATCATCCTCTTAATTTACCTCGATGTACATCAAATTTTGGTCTGCACGAGCCCTTTCGCGTTCTATGTAATAACTATAACGTTCATTTAATTTGCACATCAACTTCTATCCCGGTATTAAAAACTAACATTTTAACTCATTTGCTTCACTCCTAACTGCATGTTTTTTTCATTATTTTGTCCCGTCTTTATTGGTTTTATGTATTCTTCCTCGCGAACTCGCATTTTTGCCCAAATTTACAAAAGGGCCCCGCGCGTAACAAGCACGTGCTTGGTGTCGTTGGGCCACTTGTTTGTACTTCTCGTAGTGCATCAACGTCCATCATATATATCTTAAAAACTAAAAGTGGTACAAAATCAAGATTTTTACAAAAAATAGAGCTTGGGAACAGTAAAAAGAAAAGCCCATAATTAAAATTAAAATCAAAATGTGCAAATGTCCCGAGCGACATTTTGGAAGTGCCCATATACAACTTAAGCCCTTAGGCGCTTTCTGGAAAATTAAAAAAATGTATTAAAATACTTTTTTTCTTATTGGCTACAATTCTATTTCGAAAAATCAACTTTAACAAGAAAGGAAGCTAGCTTCGGCCAGCCGAAGCTTATATACCCTTGCAGATCATTCTATTAATTTACAAATCGCAAACATTTTTAAATTCCTATTATTTCACATTAATTATACCCGTTACTCGTAGAGTAAAAGGGTATATTGTATTCGTGCTAAAGTATGTAACAGGAAGAAGAAAGCGTTTCCGACCCTATAAAGTATATATATTCTTGATCAGGGTCACTAGCAGAGTCGATATAGCCATGTCCGTCCGTCTGTCCAGCCGTATGAACGCTGAGATCTCGGAAACTACAAAAGCTAGAAGGTTGAGATTTTCCACACATATTCTTGGGCTTCCTTCAAAATTAATTTGCAGTTAGGAAATTAGGTTGTCAGGACTTTCTTATATCTTATTTCCGCGTTTGTTGAAAACCTTTGCATAAACAGCCTTTCTAGAAGATTCTTCCAGAGAGAGAATCCGAAGGCTACTGGTAGAGCTATATAATAAATGAATGCGATCTAAGTAAAGGTAGTGAAATCAAAACATTTCCTAATATGCATATGTACATACGTATTTGATGAAAAGTTCGAATCTTAAGCCTAGTACTCAGTTCGGCTAAGAGTTTTACTAGTCGAAAAATATATGAACGCTGAGATCTCGGAAACTACAAAAGCTAGAAGGTTGAGATTTCCACACATATTCTTGGGCTTCCTACGCAGCGCAAGTTTATTTCAGCCGTCCCCTCTAACGCCCACAATAGCCCACTAATGATTTTAAAATGTGTCTGGCGCCCACACCTTTAAAGATTTCCGAGAACTATAAATGCAATTTTTTGTGTATATTTATACCTATATAAATGTAGAAGACATTTTTCAAATCGGACCATCAACATAAAACGTTTCTAATTTAAAATTAAAAATTTTTAAGTTTAAATAAACATCTAAATGAAATAATAAATCCTGGCAATCCATACTAATAATAATCTTAAACTTTTTGAAAGATTTCCAAGTCTTCCTCTACACGCTCCTCCTACCAGCCGCACTGCCCACTCATTTGCGTTTTCTCGACGGATCAGGAAAGCGGAACAGGAAGGTTACGTTAGCAGACGCACAGGAGAGCATGGTTCTCCGCTTGACGACCATTAACGACTACAACAGGAGCATACAGGAAATAATCAACAAGTATTACTGGGTTAAGCTAACTGTTCAGCCTTTTAACATTGTCGTAGGCAACTCCGAGGAGGACCTAGAAGGGTTTTATGTATTTTTTAACAATAAGCTTCTAAATCTTTGTTTCAAAATGTTTTAAATAATACATTAAATACCCCGAAGCGTGCAGTGACGCCTGGTTATTTTTACAAAAAAAAATCAATATAACCACCAAATACGACCTTAAGCGAGCAAAAGTAACTGCTTTGATTAACGAATTGAAAAATATGTAAAAAAAAAAGGAACACATGCTTCAAATGTTTAAATGGCTTTGAGCAGCCGAAACAGCTCATTAACCATTTCAAACGCAAACACTGTTATTTACGCAAATTTCTTTAAAAATTCAATGCCACCAGAACTTTAGACTGCAATTAGAGAAATTTTACAAAACTGCACAGAATGTTTCTGACATGAAACTGTTAACGAAGCTGAAACTTTAAAACGCCTCTCACTTGAAACTTATTTATGCCAAGAAACGGTTTCCTCTAAAGCCTAGTACTCAGTTCGGCTAAGAGTTTTACTAGTCGAAAAATATTAATATTTTAGGGTGACCGAAGTTTTCGGAGTTCATCCGCAATGCATGTAGAATGGTCTTACTCTCAGCAAGCAAATTAACTGGCGCCAATTTTGAAATATTACAAAATGATTAGCCGACCTAGGTCGCAAGCTTTAAATTTGCTGTTGGAATGAGGATATGTATTGCTACAACTCCTACAGGCAGTTTTCCATTGGTTTTTGGGGTTTTCATTCTATTTATAATATGTTATTGGCACACCGCTTCTGCACAAACACAGCCAAAGATCAAATTTTTTAAGCCTAGTACTCAGTACGACGAAAACTGCTAGCTAAGCATAGGAGTAAGCGAGAGGCAAATAGGTAGCTAAAGCCCTTAGCCGGGGACTTTTTCCCACCTCGGTACTCAGTTGAGCTAAGGAAATAGTAAGAAAATACCACTAAAATACTAGATTTAGCGGATGAATTCTGATGAACGCCTTTAGCCGCGGCCCAAAGAATAAAAAATTTGATCTTTGGCTGTGTTTGTGCAGAACCGGTGTGCCAATAACATATTATAAATAGAATGAAAACCCCAAAAACCAATGGAAAACTGCTTGTAGGAGTTGTAGCAATACATATCCTCATTCCAACAGCAAATTTAAAGCTTGCGACCTAGGTCGGCTAATCATTTTGTAATATTTCAAAATTGGCGCCAATTTTTATTTTTTGATTTCTGGGGCTTCTGGGGGCCAAATCGAACAATTTTAACTGCAAACTTGTTTAGAATGAAATTCTCTTTCGATCTAGGCAATTCGCGAGTCTGGCCGATGTTCGGAAGTGTGAAAAAAATGCATTCAAAAAATCAGGTCCCCACGTTTTGGGGAATATCTCCCCTCACAGAGCGTGCTCCACAATGCGCGCTAGCTTAGCTTAAAGGTCGTCCTTTGAAGGACATTTGAGGAAAATTGCATCAAAAAATTATCGTCAGTTTTTGAGAAAATCAGTTAACAGTGGACCAACCCATGAATCTGCCCATACAAAAAAAGTCCTTAAAAATTAATTTATCCATAACTTTTTTCACAGAGCGTGCTCCACAATTTCGAGCTTATAGTATGACGGGGAGTTAATTAAGCTATGCTCCCTGAAAATTTTATTAAAAAATTATCGTCAGTTTTCGAGAAAATCGCCTAACAGTGTTTCAATTTTGAACGCATATTAGAATACCGCCAACCCCAGTACAAGAACCATGGCCAGCTATGACATGAACCGCAGTATCCGATACAACAACCGACTTACAAATTCAATATCGACGCTAACTTAAATTAATTATTTTTGCCTCTCATAGAGCGTGCTCCATGTTGCACGGTATCCCGAAAAATCAGAAATTAAGTGAACTAATTATAGTAAAAGTTTCAAAAAATTATTATCGTCAGTTTTCGAGATATTTGTCCAACAGTTCAGCTGTATGGGAAAATACCCCCAACGGCCATCGGGTGCTTCCTGTTTTCGACGCTAACTTAAAATGAATTATTTCTCCTTTCACAGAGCGTGCTCCACATCGCACGGTATCCCAAAAAATCAGAAATTAAATTAAATAAATACAGTTAAAGTTTCATTAAATTATTATCGTCAGTTTTCGAGATAATTGAGAAACATTTAAGCTGTTTGGGCAAATGCCGCCAATGACCATCGGGTGCATCATGTTATATTTCTGCACTTAGTGTAGACACTAACCATACTAATAGATCGATAGTCATTCGATATTTGGCACTACAGAGCACTAGCCATTTTAAATTTATATATTCTACTAAGTTATAATCTTTGTAATATCTCGCCCACTAACGCTCGTTCATAGCTGATCATTTTGACGACTATTTTATCAAAATCGGTTTAACCGTTCCTGAGATATCCTCTATTTTACTCTTAATTGCCGAAGTTCGCAGTTTTTGCTATGCAGCCCTCGTTACATCGCGGGTCTTACAACACTGTTGCACTTATGTACTTGTACTTGTAAATGCAAACCGCGAAAATTGTAGTTGCGTTGCTCAAGTAAAATAATAAAAATGAGCGATAAAGGGAATAAAAATAAAAAGGGTGGTGGCGAGCGGCCGGAGAAGAAATTGGAAAACTCGGGGGACCCCCAAGGGACCCAAACATTGAAGTTCGAGAGGTGTTCTGTAAGTATTTTACCTTTATATATAAATATATATATTACAATAGTATTAATACCCAATTTTTTTCAGAATTTTAGATTTTATTTCGGCTGCGAAGAGCCTCGAATGAGGAAGAATGAAGATTCCTCTTATTCGGAGAGCGAGGAAGAAGCTCCCCGTTCCCGCCGAAGAGGAAACCATAGGGCTAAGGCCCGGCAAAAAAAAGTTATAGACTTAGATGTAAGCGATTTGCACATCGACGAAGAATTGCCGGGCCCAAGCTCAAAATGAAAAATGTTAATAAATAAATTAAATGAATAAATTGATCCTGGTTGGTTATGAAAAAAGCTTGGTCTACGACTTTCGGAAAAACCCGACAGTTTGGCGGGAAATCAAAAAAAAAACAAGAAAGGAAGCTACCTTCGGCCAGCCGAAGCTTATATACCCTTGCAGATAAAGTGATGCTCACTCGGTGCAGTTCCAGGGATTCCAGATTCAGCGTTTCTATTTAAATTTTGTTTTTAAGTAGTCAAGAATCCAAACGCCTACTTTCTACAAAGTTATAATAAATTTTCTTCTATTTGTTTGAATATTCCTATGGGAGCCTTAAGATTCCGATCCGGCTCGCTCCGACATACAGTGGCTCCATCGCATAATCGGACACCTACTTTCATAAAATAAGCATGCAAAAAAAATGAATAAAATGGGTTAAATTCGTCGTTTTTTTTGCTTTTACTTATATATAATGCTAATATCTTCCAAAAACATAAACAAAAATTACATATTTTCCACGAAAACACTTAGTTTTCCAACAAAAACAACAAAAAATCCGATTTTTAAAGTTCAACGAATAATCGGGCACTCGCTAAATATGGTTATTTTTTATGGAACTTGCTGCAAACTTGGGGTTTTTGGCATTGAGATTACTTTGTAGTAGAAATTAAGAGAAGAAACCATCACTACACTGAAAAAAAAAGTTTAAATGGCTCCAAGGAAAGCCATTTTCTGTGAAACTTCGTCAGTTGATTGGAAAACTCAATTTCGAACTGAAAACTGTTCGGAAAGTCACTGGATTGGTCGGAGAAGTCAAGTCTATTGTCCTGGACATTATAATGAGGTTCCGGGATACATTTTAAGATGACAATAGAGGCGGGAAAGGCCAATTCAAGATGTTAATGACGGCATAATTCCAAAGTACCTTAAGATTTTAAAGGATAGCAAATATTTAAAAAATTATTTTTTAATGTTTCTTTCGTTGGTCTGAAAGTGCATTAAACAACCGACAAAATGATGTATCGTTTATAAAAATCGGTTCACAACTTACCTAAAAAATGGACCAAACTATAACCAAACCAATAACTGCTTGGTCAAAAAGCACGATTTCCATACAAATTTCAATAAAAACGAAGCTTTCAGCTTAACAAGAATGTTCTCGAACCCATCTTTTATAAACGATACATCATTTTGTCGGTTGTTTAATGCACTTTCAGACCAACGAAAGAAACATTAAAAAATAATTTTTTAAATATTTGTTATCCTTTAAAATCTTAAGGTACTTTGGAATTATGCCGTCATTAACATCTTGAATTGGCCTTTCCCGCCTCTATTGTCATCTTAAAATGTATCCCGGAACCTCATTATAATGTCCAGGACAATAGACTTGACTTCTCCGACCAATCCAGTGAATTTCCGAACAGTTTTCAGTTCGAAATTGAGTTTTCCAATCAACTGACGAAGTTTCACAGAAAATGGCTTTCCTTGGAGCCATTTAAACTTTTTTTTTCAGTGTAGTGATGGTTTCTTCTCTTAATTTCTACTACAAAGTAATCTCAATGCCAAAAACCCCAAGTTTGCAGCAAGTTCCATAAAAAATAACCATATTTATCGAGTGCCCGATTATTCGTTGAACTTTAAAAATCGGATTTTTTGTTGTTTTTGTTGCAAAACTAAGTGTTTTCGTGGAAAATATGTAATTTTTGTTTATGTTTTTGGAAGATATTAGCATTATATATAAGTAAAAGCAAAAAAAACGACGAATTTAACCCATTTTATTCATTTTTTTTGCATGCTTATTTTATGAAAGTAGGTGTCCGATTATGCGATGGAGCCACTGTAGCTTAAATGTCTTTGCAATAGAACAATGTAGGTAACAAATTTATTTATGTTCATTAATTTAACAAATTGTGATTAGCGCACTAATTTATAAGTATTTTTTGTACTTGTAGCGATAGGAAGAAATAAAACCAAAATTAAATTAAGTTAAATTAAAACAAGAGAGAACGCTAGAGTCGGGTTCGTGTCCCGACTATCTAATACCCGTCACAGCTAAAGGGAGTGCGAACGCTGTACTCGGGTTGGTGTCCCGACTAATAATCGTAACTCAGCTAAAGGGAGTGCGAGGGAGATAGATATAGAAATGTTGATTGCGTATAACTTTTTAATGAATGGTCCGATTTGAAAAATGTCTTCTACATTTCGATAGGTATAAATATGCACAACAAAATTGCCTTTATACTTCTCGGAAATCTTAAAAGGTGTGGGCGCCAGACATTTTTTAAATCGTTATTGGGCGATTGTGGGCGTTAGAGGGGGCGTGGCACTCGGCTAAAATAAACTTGCGCTGCGTAGGAAGCCCAAAAATATGCGCGGAAAATCTCAACCTTCTAGCTTTTGTATCACTCATAGAAATTTTCCGGTAAAATCGCCCTAAAAACAGGGAAAATCGCCCTAAAACGGGGGTCAATGGCGACTAGGCGACAAATCTAGGGCGAATCGCCATAAAAATAATACCAAAAAAAAACAAAAAAAAATCAATTAATTTTTCGATGATGGGGGGGGGGGTGTGTGTGTGTGTGTGTTGGTTGATATTTCCTGAGAACAGGACTCAACACATACACACACACACACAGACACGAACATCGTTTCAGATAATTTGTTTCTTGAATTGTCGGCTATACCGGACGATGCTGTTGGGGGCAGGAGGCAGCAGACTTGTATAACCGCCGGTTATAACTGAAAAATCATCTTTGTAATCGAATTAAGGAGATGTATATAAGGAGAAAAAACAACTTACTTGAGAAAAACATTAGGGTGTCTCTACGAGGGTTCGAACCCACGGCCTCTCGAGTTGGAGTCTAACGGTCTAGCGCTGCACCACAGTCCCATCGAGCTATGCAACGTACAAACCCTGTACACATCTTATTTTTTTGCGGTCTAAGTTATACAAACAAAAAATTGTATTTTTTGCTGGTGACTGGGATACTTTGGGCCGTTTCCTCGCATGCTTAACATAAATTAGTCTTTAAACTCAGAATTTCCATATGTATTTAGGTTTTTAAGACTACTTTAAATTTAACACGCGGACGAAAAAACTTAATTAGTAATAAAAACTGTAATAAAAAAAAAAGTGTTGACTCACACAGGAATCGAACCCACGACCTGTATTTTCAAACAGCAAAGCTGAAAGTGCGAGTGCTTAGACCGCTGGGCTACCCATTCTTACTCACTTGTCTTGACTTGTCAACTACACACACATGTACATAACATGTTTTACATGTATGTATTCATTTATTGCGTCATAAAATTTCGCCCTAAAAAACAGGGCAAATTGGCCTTTTTGGAGAAACTAACCCTAAAAAATATTTTCCATGGCGATTTTTCGTATATTTAGCCACCCGTATAATAAGAAAATTTTTCGTAGCTTTAGGGCGACCGCGGTTTTAGGGCGACTTTTCTAGTATTTAGGTAAAAATTTCTATGAGTGTAGTTTCCGAGATCTCAGCGTTCATACAGACAGACAGACGGACAGACGGACATGGCTAGATCGACTCGGCTAGTGACCCTGATCATTAATATATATACTTTATGGGGTCGGAAACTCTTCCTTCTGGCTGTTACATACCCTTTTACTCTACGAGTAACGGGTATAATTAATTTAAACAAATTTCTTTCTGCGCCAATAGGTTCGAACTTCAGACAATTTGACGACATCCCACGGAGTTTGAAGAAAAATCGCATGGGAATTCATTTTTAAAGATAATTAGATGATTACTTAAACAGTTTTGATATACAACCCTAGTCAAAAGTATTTTCACAAATTTGAATGTTAACTGTACTCATATTTTGAACTTATAAAATAATTATTTTGGCACCTATGGAAAGAGCTCTTCAATTCCGTTTAAATGACACAAACATTTTCTTAACCCATTAAGCACCCTTTGAAAAGTGGGCAAATTATAAAATTTTTTTCGAAAGTCAAATTTGCAACTTTTTTTCTGGGGCTTAAAACAAAAATGTTTTGATGCAAAGTTGTTCCCCAATCAAAATTAATAATAACTGCAAAAAAAATGTTTCAAAATATTTTTCCTTGTATTTTTTATGATTTTTTGAAAATAGCTATTTTTGCCGCCTTTTCTTCCTTTTCATACAAAATTTTACTGAGAGGTCTCCATGACCATGGTCATATCGTCTTAAATTAAACACATAACGGATAATTGCGTTGAAGGCAACTACTAGTGTGTGCGTATCACGCACATCACAGTGACCAAAAATTTCTATGCCATAGAAGAGAGTGGGAACAAGAATGGCTTTAGAGAATAATAATCTTATTTGTTCTGGTACAAATGATTTTGATGCTGAAAGCTGACGCAACAAACCGTATGTGCGACCAGTTGCTTTATCTATATGCTTGCTCCATGATAAGGTTTTGCTAAAGGTTATGCCAAGATTTACAACATGATCTTCATAGCTAATAGCTGTATTATTATATATCGACACTTGTGTCGATCACCCTTTTACTGATTACGATACACTTTGATTTTTTTGGGTTTATTCCCCAGCCGTTATTGTTAGCCCACTTCTCAATTATGGATAACATTTTGTTACTTACACTGGCACACACATTTATATCCTTGACAGGGTTACTAACATAAATTTGGACATCATCAGCGTATAGGTGTACTTCACATTCAGACAAGACACTCGGTAAATCATTCACATAAATAGAAAACAACAATGGCCCTAACACAGATCCTTGAGGTACTCCCCTTGTAAGTTGCCTAAAGGTGGAGATATTGATCCCAGAGACTACAGCTTGTACTCGATCTGTTAGGTAGGATTGAACAAGCTTGACCGCTGTGCTCGAAAAGTTAAAAATATTTTGGAGTTTTGCAAACAGTATGTTGTGATTCACCGAATCAAAGGCTTTGCTGTGATCAAGAAGAGTCAAAAAAGTAACACAATTTTTGTCAAGCTGCTGCCTGACATCTTCCACAATATCAGTAATGGCACTAATACAACTTCTGTTCCTTCGGAAACCAGACTGTTTGTCGTGTAACAGTGAATTGTCGTGCAAAAAAGTTTGTATTTGGGAGGACATAAGGTTTTCAAGAACTTTTGACAGGAAGGGAAGTATTGATATGGGTCTGAAGTCGTTATTTGGTTTCGGAATTTGGGTTAAGAAAATTTTTGTGTCATTTAAGCAGAATTGAAGTGCTCTTTCTATAGGTGCCAAAAGTTTATATTATAAGTTCAAAATATAAGTACAGTTAACATTAACATTTGTGAAAATACTTTTGTCCACCCCTGTATATTTAACTGTCAAGTGAATCTGCGGTTTTCGAATAAAGAGTGGAACCAATTTGACAACGCTCGAATGTGTGGCAACCAGGGAATCAAACCGAATCTTATTTCGGTACCGGTTCCGGTACTGGTCTCATACCGAATCTGCTTATTCGGGAAACGGTTATATTTGGTTCTGGTGTTGGTACCGGTACGTTCCGATACAGGTAAAAACAATTTCATTTAATACTTTCGTTAAAATATTAGGGGAAAAGTGAATGTTCAAAGAGCCTTTTGATTTTAATTGTTATTTGGTCTAAGTTCTTAAAAAATGGATGGAAACTAATTTAGGACGAACTAAAATTGATTAAATTAACATAAATAAATAGTTCCTTTTAGTTTGGAGTACTTTTTGTGTGAGTATTATTTACTTTTAAAAGTGTCTCAACTTACAGACCTCTTTTTTAAAATGTCGTTTTTTGGGACTTTTCAAAAAAAATATTTTTTCAGTTTTCCCTAAGTGCTTAGACCGCTGGGCTACCCATTCTTACTCACTTGTCTTGACTTGTCAACTACACACACATGTACATAACATGTTTTACATGTATGTATTCATTTATTGCGTCATAAAATTTCGCCCTAAAAAACAGGGCAAATTGGCCTTTTTGGAGAAACTAACCCTAAAAAATATTTTCCATGGCGATTTTTCGTATATTTAGCCACCCGTATAATAAGAAAATTTTTCGTAGCTTTAGGGCGACCGCGGTTTTAGGGCGACTTTTCTAGTATTTAGGTAAAAATTTCTATGAGTGTAGTTTCCGAGATCTCAGCGTTCATACAGACAGACAGACGGACAGACGGACATGGCTAGATCGACTCGGCTAGTGACCCTGATCATTAATATATATACTTTATGGGGTCGGAAACTCTTCCTTCTGGCTGTTACATACCCTTTTACTCTACGAGTAACGGGTATAATTAATTTAAACAAATTTCTTTCTGCGCCAATAGGTTCGAACTTCAGACAATTTGACGACATCCCACGGAGTTTGAAGAAAAATCGCATGGGAATTCATTTTTAAAGATAATTAGATGATTACTTAAACAGTTTTGATATACAACCCTAGTCAAAAGTATTTTCACAAATTTGAATGTTAACTGTACTCATATTTTGAACTTATAAAATAATTATTTTGGCACCTATGGAAAGAGCTCTTCAATTCCGTTTAAATGACACAAACATTTTCTTAACCCATTAAGCACCCTTTGAAAAGTGGGCAAATTATAAAATTTTTTTCGAAAGTCAAATTTGCAACTTTTTTTCTGGGGCTTAAAACAAAAATGTTTTGATGCAAAGTTGTTCCCCAATCAAAATTAATAATAACTGCAAAAAAAATGTTTCAAAATATTTTTCCTTGTATTTTTTATGATTTTTTGAAAATAGCTATTTTTGCCGCCTTTTCTTCCTTTTCATACAAAATTTTACTGAGAGGTCTCCATGACCATGGTCATATCGTCTTAAATTAAACACATAACGGATAATTGCGTTGAAGGCAACTACTAGTGTGTGCGTATCACGCACATCACAGTGACCAAAAATTTCTATGCCATAGAAGAGAGTGGGAACAAGAATGGCTTTAGAGAATAATAATCTTATTTGTTCTGGTACAAATGATTTTGATGCTGAAAGCTGACGCAACAAACCGTATGTGCGACCAGTTGCTTTATCTATATGCTTGCTCCATGATAAGGTTTTGCTAAAGGTTATGCCAAGATTTACAACATGATCTTCATAGCTAATAGCTGTATTATTATATATCGACACTTGTGTCGATCACCCTTTTACTGATTACGATACACTTTGATTTTTTTGGGTTTATTCCCCAGCCGTTATTGTTAGCCCACTTCTCAATTATGGATAACATTTTGTTACTTACACTGGCACACACATTTATATCCTTGACAGGGTTACTAACATAAATTTGGACATCATCAGCGTATAGGTGTACTTCACATTCAGACAAGACACTCGGTAAATCATTCACATAAATAGAAAACAACAATGGCCCTAACACAGATCCTTGAGGTACTCCCCTTGTAAGTTGCCTAAAGGTGGAGATATTGATCCCAGAGACTACAGCTTGTACTCGATCTGTTAGGTAGGATTGAACAAGCTTGACCGCTGTGCTCGAAAAGTTAAAAATATTTTGGAGTTTTGCAAACAGTATGTTGTGATTCACCGAATCAAAGGCTTTGCTGTGATCAAGAAGAGTCAAAAAAGTAACACAATTTTTGTCAAGCTGCTGCCTGACATCTTCCACAATATCAGTAATGGCACTAATACAACTTCTGTTCCTTCGGAAACCAGACTGTTTGTCGTGTAACAGTGAATTGTCGTGCAAAAAAGTTTGTATTTGGGAGGACATAAGGTTTTCAAGAACTTTTGACAGGAAGGGAAGTATTGATATGGGTCTGAAGTCGTTATTTGGTTTCGGAATTTGGGTTAAGAAAATTTTTGTGTCATTTAAGCAGAATTGAAGTGCTCTTTCTATAGGTGCCAAAAGTTTATATTATAAGTTCAAAATATAAGTACAGTTAACATTAACATTTGTGAAAATACTTTTGTCCACCCCTGTATATTTAACTGTCAAGTGAATCTGCGGTTTTCGAATAAAGAGTGGAACCAATTTGACAACGCTCGAATGTGTGGCAACCAGGGAATCAAACCGAATCTTATTTCGGTACCGGTTCCGGTACTGGTCTCATACCGAATCTGCTTATTCGGGAAACGGTTATATTTGGTTCTGGTGTTGGTACCGGTACGTTCCGATACAGGTAAAAACAATTTCATTTAATACTTTCGTTTTTTTTTTAAAAAAAATTTGAATGTAATATTGTTAAAATTATTTTGATTTTTTGATGTAAAATATACATTATCAGGGGTGTCACAGAAACCGTCGACGGTTTTGGGGACGGTTGGTTTAGAAACCAACCGACCAAAACCGTTGGTGTCACAGGAATTCGAGAGATTTCCTTTTTTCGGAAAATTTACCGAAAAACGACCAGGGCTGGACGCATACACTAAATATCGAATATTCAATAATTATCGAATTTTATTTGACTTATTTGGACTATTTTCCAATAAGTTTTAAACTTAATTTATGTTTTTCTTGCAAAATTACAAAAAGAATATATGTTTAAAGCGCATATTGTATTTAATGAAAGAAAAAAATTAAAAATTTGAATTACCCGCCAGGCTACATATTGCAGCCCTGAACAACGGTTTGCGCGGCTGCGTTGGTTTATTTTCATTTCTAAGTTGGCAAGACTTTTATAAGCGAACTAAAATGCCGTCTGCTCTAGAGTACTTGCGAAGGCATAAACTGCGAGAGGCTAGGACGCAGAGGAGATCCTTACAAACGGTTTTACATGGACTACCATGGAGATTTAACTCATTGGCCAGGTAGTAACTTTTTGCAAAGGCGGCCTGTTTTTATTAATTTCTCAATAACTACAACTTCTTTTACCATAAAATTTTTACCAGAAATAAGTTTTATTTTTAACTACAATACTAAGTACCTTTGAATAAATAATTCGTTAACAAAACATTTCGATAACTAACTCCGAAATTTGGACAAATTTTGTATTTTTAAGTGCTAGCTAATTGGTAACACTGCCAGGTAGACGGTTTGCCGACGGATTTTTTAAACTAATTTTTTGTCACAGAAAACCATTCCAACCGAATTTCTGCCGAATAGCATATCTCGGTAACACAGACGTCATTTTTGACGGTTTCTAAATCCCCCGTATTTTGCCGGACGTTTTGATAAAATTACCCAATTTACAAATGTTTCCCAAAAATATAACTTTATTTAAGACAACTCTAATGAATTTTATGAACTACCTGCATACTACGATTTTTATGCCTACTTCGGTTTACATTTAAAAATATGCTTTTTATAAAACCTCTCGAAAAAATTAGCTGAAAAAAATCCGTCGGCAAACCGTCTACCTGGCAGTGTTACCAATTAGCTAGCACTTTAAAATACAAAATTTGTCCAAATTTCGGAGTTAGTTATCGAAATGTTTTGTTAACGAATTATTTATTCAAAGGTACTTAGTATTGTAGTTAAAAATAAAACTTATTTCTGGTAAAAATTTTATGGTAAAAGAAGTTGTAGTTATCGAGAAATTAATAAAAACAGGCCGCCTTTGCAAAAAGTTGGCATCACTGTCGTGAAAAAATGTCCTATTTTTGCCAGGTAAAACGCTGGCTGTGAAGAAGAAGAAGACATACATGTAAAAAAGTACAACATTTTTGTTTATTATTAATTTAAACTAATAAGCTTTGCTAATTTTCAGGGGTAAACATAGGTTACCAGCGCAAGCACCATATTCTTCCGATTCATTCGCGATAATATCGACATTGCCAAAGGATTTACTCAGGGCGGCCGCATTCTTGTGAAAGGACCTGGCCAATGAGTTAAATCTCCATGGTAGTCCATGTAAAACCGTTTGTAAGGATCTCCTCTGCGTCCTAGCCTCTCGCAGTTTATGCCTTCGCAAGTACTCTAGAGCAGACGGCATTTTAGTTCGCTTATAAAAATCGTGCCAACTTAGAAATGAAAATAAACCAACGCCGCCGCGCAAACCGTTGTTCAGGGCTGCAATATGTAGCCTGGCGGGTAATTCAAATTTTTAATTTTTTTCTTTTATTATGTACAATATGCGCTTTAAACATATATTCTTTTTGTAATTTTGCAAGAAAAACACAAATTAAGTTTAAAACTTATTGGAAAATATTCCAAATAAGTCAAATAAAATTCGATAATTATTGAATATTCGATATTTAGTGTATGCGTCCAGCCCTGGTCGTTGTTCGGTAAATTTTCCGAAAAAAGGAAATCTCTCGAATTCCTGTGACACCAACGGTTTTGGTCGGTTGGTTTCTAAACCAACCGTCCCCAAAACCGTCGACGGTTTCTGTGACACCCCTGAATGTATTATGTATGCACTAATTGGACCCTCCTGGCTTCCAAAGTAACAGGGATTGTTTTCAGCAGTATGAAAACTCCAAAATCGCAACCAAGAACATTATAATAATTCTCCAAACTCAATAAAATGTTAATTTCTACCAAAGCACTAGCTCAATTTGTGTATCTTGAAATGTAAAGAGCTCGAAAATACTATCGTGTTAGCAAGTACAGCAACCCTTCCTATTTGCAGCTGGTCACGGCAAAATCAAATGTTATCGAAAACAGCTGATCTCTGTGTCAATCTCCGACAAGTCAAACTCCGACAAGTCACTCGTTCTCGAGCAGCTGAACAGAACGGATCGGTGGAACGCATCAGAGTAGTCAACTAGCGACAGTATACGAAGGACAGAAAGATTGCGTCTTGGCTTCGGTGACTGTTGGTAGCAGATCAGTACTTTGTGGTCAACACCACCGCTTTCTGAAAGTCTTTCATGGACCATCCCTCGAAGTTCTTCTCCTTTAGTTCCGTCGTGAACTCCTCGTGTTCACGTCCTGGACAATCACCCGGGAATTGGCTGCCAGGTTTTTCGACCACTTTAGGCCCACCTCCGCGAACTTTGCAGATACAGGGACCTTCGTCATCTCTGCCTGAGTTGGCGTGCGAATAATGGCGCCGCCTCTCTTCAGCTCATCCACTTGTGTTTTTTATTGACTAGTTTTTGTTCTTCTTCTTAGCGCCGGTTACGGAAAAGACGGTGTCGGTGAACTTCTGAAGAGGGCGCGAGTGCGTCGGTATGTTCCATGCCCCAGCGTTCCTTTCCCGCTGATTAGGTGCATTGTCTGCGAGAGACTGGGATTGCGCCCGCCGAGACTGGGGAATTCCCCTACCTCGTTTAGATCGGCGGTAAAGGCGGTATGGTCGGTGGGCTAGATGAAACGGAGTGTCGGCTGCTAGAGGGAGAGATGTCCCCGGATTGGTGCTCCCTCTTGACGCGCGACCCCGGCAGTGAGTAAACCGAGTCGAATGAGGACTCCTGGGCGAGTGAGGAGCCGTCCGAGTTAATGACGCGTTAATTGGCTTTCGTTTTGGCGGGTATATGCTTTCCGGGTTGAACGGTGATAGCTAAATCCACGCACATGAAGTCACTGTACGTGTACGCCCATCTTGTCACCAAGCTTTGGGTACAATACTTTGTGCAATCATTCTCCTCGTGGAAGTCCCTATTGAAGAAGGCGTCCGTTACGAATTAATTAATGTTCGCATCGGGCAAATCGCCTATATGTAGGACCTCTTTCTTCAGAATGAAGGATAAATACATAATGTCGAACACTTGGATCATTTGCCCTCCGGAGTCATCCCCGCAAATATTACAGAATTTCCTACTGGGTTATGGTATCAATAACACAAGTTTAAAAATAACTTAGTGTTTTTTAATCAGGTGTACATACTAGAGCTCGTAACTAAATGCTCGATCATTTTTCTTTACTCTGTCGGGCTTCAATCAGAACACTAAAAAATTTGTAAAGCTCTGTCTTTGTCTGAGCAAAGACACTTTGTTTTGTTTTACTCGTTTATATTACGTTCAGTAAGAGAGCAACATTTTCGTACTGGAATTTAAAAGTGTCCTGTTAACGTTACGAATGTTAATTTTCCTATATTGCTCTAAACATCTTAGCCACAAATTAATACAATGCATAGTACCTAGTTGTATAATATGTTACTTAAATTTTGTTTTTTGGCAACATTTTTAAATATTGTAATTTATTGTTAAACGACAAAAATGTTGTGAAGGCTTGTCTTCTCCTGAAGAATTCGCGGTATGTTTTTTCCTTTTTGTCTGAAGAAAGTAAGTTCGTCTGACACAAAAAACGCATTATCACAAAGGGTCCTCCTCTTCTGAAGAATTCGCGGTGGGTAATCCCTAGGAACAAAGGAATGTTAGTTTTCTTGATACCAAAACGCATTTTAACTAAGGGTCCTCTTCTTCTGAAGAATACGCGCTTAATTTTATTCTAAACTTTCAGTCGAATTGGCTCGAACTAGTCTTTAGAAAAACTATCAATTCTTAATAAAGAAAACGACGCCACGGCCTCATGGAGTTTGTTATCCGCTTGGGTGCGCGTAACTCTCTTTGGGCGAAATTCGTATGGAACATGGTCACGCAGATTCCAACCGAACCAATATACTGCCAAATCACATTTAATATGGAAAGACACTTCCGCCAGATTTTGAAAGGCAGTGTCACAGGAAAACAGGTTCCTAAATAGAAAAAACGGAAATGCTCAGTGTCTGAGCAAGACACTTTGAAGAGTGTCTCCACGAGGAGAAGGAGGAAGTTTCACCAAGTAGGGGGTCTACATATTTTTATAATACTTAATATTGTTTTTGTGACTAGTGCATCAATTTAAAAGGAAATCAAGAAATCCTGGAAAGCACCAGGAAATAAGAAAGAAATAAATAAATGAATAAATATAAGCAAAGGGACAAAAAAAAAATGGAACACGGAAATATATATATTTTTCAATAAAATATAATAATGGGCATGTGGAACCGGATCCCTTAACTATTTGTTTTGTATGTGCACAATGTTGGAAATAATTTGGCACTAAGGATAAGTGATGTAACTTCGGGGCGAAACTTCGATTTCGATGTTCATCATTGTTTGCAAAGTGATATATCGATGTTTTGTGGAACATCGGCTAGAAACATCGATGCATTGATGTTTTCAACTCATTTCGTTATTTTTCGATAATTCAGTTTTTAGAAGCCTATTAAATTTGTTGTTGAGATTTTTTACTATACTTATATATATATTTCACAATATACTAACTATATATGACATTTCAAACACAGGGTTAATTAAAACAAAAACCGCGAATTTGTTCGTGCGGCACTGAAACCATATTTTGTGCAATGTTGTAAAACTCGACTCCCGATGTTTTGTTAGACATTGATGCGTCGACAAACATCGGCATAACATAAATCGTCGAAAAACATCACTATAACAACTTGGAAATGTGTGAACGGCTATGTAATAATTTCGAGTGTACAAAATTTTGGGAAAGGAAAAAATGGAAAAATTGCCGCTCACAAAGAAAAGGAATTGAAGTATATAGGGGAGAGGTCTGTAGGTTGAGACGGTCTGTAAGTTGAGACTCAATTTTCTCAAAACTTATCCACTAAAAAAATTGTTTTTATTTTTTTTTGTAGTCCTTTTTAGTGACAAAACTTTTGGGGAAAACATTATAAGCCAGGCTCTAGCCAGATTAAAGCTGTGAGAGTCGTGTACCATTTTTCACCAAAAAAGTTTTTGTCTACTTTTTTAAAATTCCATTTAAAATTAATAACGTCCTTAAATTAACTTGGTAAGATATTTAAAACATTAGTTTATTAACTGTTAACTAATTAAAAAAAGAAATACCTTAATGTGACAGTCAGAACAAAAGTTATTAATTTTTTCCCGAAACATCCCATTTTGTGTAAGTTGAGACACTTTGAGCGTGTAAGTTGAGACACCCGTTTTTCATACAAAAAGGCCTTAGGCCAACAGAGGTCGCTTTCTGCCTAGTACATTTCTTTGATATTAGGGGAAAAGTGAATGTTCAAAGAGCCTTTTGATTTTAATTGTTATTTGGTCTAAGTTCTTAAAAAATGGATGGAAACTAATTTAGGACGAACTAAAATTGATTAAATTAACATAAATAAATAGTTCCTTTTAGTTTGGAGTACTTTTTGTGTGAGTATTATTTACTTTTAAAAGTGTCTCAACTTACAGACCTCTTTTTTAAAATGTCGTTTTTTGGGACTTTTCAAAAAAAATATTTTTTCAGTTTTCCCTAAGGATAAAAAAATTTTTTTTAGTTTTTTATTAAGCTAATAGACTTACCTTTCGATCAGTACCAAATGCGTACAGTTTCATAAGTGAATGTCGAAATGGCAGATTAAAAACAAAAGGTGTACCAACCTACAGACCTCTCCCCTATTAAATGCCGTTGCGTCGGATTTAATCGCTTTTCGATTTAGACAAGATATCATACAAAAATTTTAACGAAATAAGGTTCGAGCAACTGGCTGTATGACTGGCAAATAGTCATAATAAAAGGGACTTATCTGGAAGGGCTAAAGCCATCGTAGCTGCTGGTGAAAATCCAGAAAAAATTCCAGAAGAGGAAAAAAATATTGGAAATCCCGGGGGTGGCTTGATTTTAGAAAGAAAAGTGCGGCTGAAATCCGCGCCGAATTAATATCGAAAAAACGAGATAACCTTCCGGCTATTTCGCGACGGGTGTGTGTTTATTGTTACACGCTTTAGCCTAACTTAGCTTATGGACTCCAAAGCGGAGCGGAGACTTGCGGGAGAAAACTTTAATTTATTAAAAAAGGAACCCTCACATTGAAAAACTGTATTTCCAGTTGAAGTAATCTGATTGACTTTGTGGCTTTTGCAATAATTCCTCTAAAACGTCTTCTTCATCTAACTAAAAAAAAATCGAACTACAAAAATTGTTTTTTTTGTACGGGCAAATCCTGATAAACGTGTTTCCTTAATAGTAAACGTAAAAAATGTTTCAGGCAAATCAAAAATGAGATAAAATTCTTTTGGCCAACTCTTTTCGGTTTGTAAAAGAACGGCCCATATGTGTAACTTCAATGTTTTGTGAAAGTAATATGACGTCAAAAAAACACCTAATTATACGTGTATTACAAAAAAACAAACCGCGAATCTAGCATTTATTATAGACTAGCAGGGTCGGAAACTAAAACTGAAAACTAATCATGCCTTTTTATTTCCTAATTATTTTAAATTTTATCATAACTTTTTTCCTTAATTTCCGCAAAAACAACAGTAAATTGTCCTGTGCCAACTACTAAAGAATATAAAAAAAACAAGAGAGAACGTTATAGTCGGGTGCCCCGACTATCAGATACCCGTTACTCAGGTAAAGGGAGTGCGAGGGAGATGGAGATAGAGATAGAAAACGTTGATCACGCATAACTTTTTAACGAATGGTCCGATTTGAAAAATTTCTTATACATTTCGATAGGTATTGATAAACACAATAAAACTGCATTTTTACTTTTCCAAAATATTAAAATTTTTTAAATCGTATATAAGCTATTGTGGGCGTTAGAGGGGGCGTGGCACCATTTTGAAACAAACTTGCGCTGCGTAGGAACTCCTAAAATCTGCATGCAAAATGTCAATCTTCTAGCTTTTATAGTTTCTGAGATCTCAGCGTTCATACAGACAGACAGACGGACAGACGGACATGGCTAGATCGACTCGGCTAGTGATCCTGATCAAGAATATATATACTTTATGGGGTCGGAAACGCTTCCTTCTCCCTGTTACATACTTTTGCACGAATACAATATACCCTTTTACTCTACGAGTAACGGGTATAAAAATTCCTAATATTCTTATTGGTTGCGTAAGAAACAAACAAATTAATTTTTCGACACAAATCCTTACACTAATTTCTTCACAACACTAGTACTTTGTTCAAAACATATTGTTTAAATATAGAATGTCAAACAGGGTTGAGCATGTAATTAAATTCCAAATCGATTAGCGTGTAAATCTAGAAAATAAACTTGTTTTCTTAAAAAAAACATTGTTAAAACATACCTCTTTGTCTAAAAGATAGCTCTCCAACAACCAATATGATAATTTTGGTTAAGATTTATGAAGTTAGAGGAAACTTTTTTTTTCATTTATTTTTCACCTTGATTAGAATAATATTAATAATAAGAAAGGCAGGTGGAAGTGGATGCCGTGAATCAAATTGTTTAAACATTTTCATTTGTTTAAACAATATGAGGCGCGTCACAGTGGGGCGAAAAAGCCAAAAGTCTGCCTTAAATCAGCGGAGCCCTATAGCGAATATCTTTTGATGGGGCATTCTTAAAGGCAATTAAATATGTAAAAAACATCATAAGGTGAATTTTCTTAGTGAAATTTTTTTGTTGTAGAAAATTTTTAAGAAAAAAAAAATTGTTTTTTTTTAGAAAAAAAATATAAATAAATTAGTTATAGGGTTCTAAGTTTCCCAACATTTTTTTTTTAATTTAACTTGATTTTTGAAAAAAAAAAATTGTTCAAATCGGTCAACTATAACATATAGCTGCCATATAAACGCTTATTACAAAGGGGAATGTCTCGGTTATATTTCAAAATTGGTTCATGTAAATTGGGATTAAGGCATTATTAATAATTTTAGCTCTATGCTTACCTTTTTTTTAATTGGTCAATGATATCTTATAGATGTCATAGAATCAATCAAGGAAATATAGCATATTTTCAAAAAAAAGTGGTAGAAACCGGTATTTATTTCATATCTGTATTTTTAGTAAAATAACATAATTCAAAATTTTAAACCCAAATTTGTTTATTAATTTATCATTATCTTCATCAATACCTTCACATAAGTAAAATATCTTCATGATGTTAGGGCGCGCGGATAACCAGGGCTGACGATATTTCAAATTAAGAACATTTCCTGCTAACTTAAACTGCGGTTTTCTCAGAAGAGGCACAAAAGGGCAGGCTAATTTTTTCAGAAAATGTAGTTAAATATCTAAACTTAAAAAAAAAAAGAATTAAACGGGGATCTAGGGTGTAACACTACTTTACGTCCAAAAATATCCAAAAAATCCCAATTTTTTTGGACCCCTTTTAAAAAATTAAAAAAAATAGTAATTATGTATCTACAATTTTTATTGTTTTTTTAATATTTTAAGAATTGGTTGCTCTTAAAATTTCCATCGTTACATATACAACTTAGGCCCTTGGGCGCTTTTTTATGTTTCGAAAAATCCACTTTATAAATCTGTAGTGGTAGAACCATTCATCACAGATCACTCTTTCCTTTTGATCACTATGGACGGCAGTCCATGTAGTGACGAAGCGCACCAGGAGAGTGTGCGAAGGCGACTACTATTATATAGCCGCAAAATTGAAAATCTGCTGTGATAGTCCGATCGTAATGAGTAATACACCATTCGAATGGTATTGCAAAAACTTAAAGGATTGCATACCAAGACTTCAAGAAAATCAATTGGCTTGGGAGAGAGAGCGGTGTAAGTGAAAAAGTGAAAATTTCGAAATTTGGAGCTGTTGGGGCCGGTAGAAGTCTGTAGAAGTTACGGTTTTCCGAATTTTAGCTATTTATTGCTGTTTTCCCGCTAAACTAGCGAGTTTTTCCAAAAGTGGTAGAACAAAAGTTTTTTATATCGATGTGATGAACGTCATATTAAATTTTCAAAACTTAAGAAACATGTTTTGGACAAACTGACAAACTGACAAACTGACAAACAGAATTAAATTTTCATTTTGGGAAGAAGAAGAAAATCTTATTTTGGCTATAACTTTTGAACGGATTTCGTCGGATTTCGACAAATGACCCCTCATTCGACGGGTATTTTCAAAAGGAATACAACTAAAACAGCGGTCGGCAGCGTCCTATTAAGTTAGCATAGGGAATTGCTCTGCTCACACGCTGCCCCTCACGGACACTGTAAAACAGCAGTCTGTACACACACATCAATGAGCTGCCCTGTGCAAATTACTCACACAAATATAAAACAAAATGTCATCGTATGTGTGTGCCGACCGCTGAACTAAAACATTGCGAGGGGGCATTTATCCCCACCGGCCCCAACAGCTCCAAATTTCGAAATTTTCACTTTTTCACTTTCACCGCTCTCTCTCCCAAGCCAATTGATATTCTTAAAGTCTTGGTATGCAATCCTTTAAGTTTTTGCAATACCTTTCGATTGGTGTATTACTCATTACGATCGGACTATCACAGCAGATTTTCAATTTTGTGGCTATATAATAGTAGTCGCCTTCGCACACTCTCCTGGTGCGCTTCGTCACTACATGGACTGCCGTCCATAGTGATCAATTTTTTTAAACTCATAACACTTATTTGCCGTCCCTGCCATAAAGTATATATATTCTTGATCAGCATCACTAGACGAGTCGATCTAGTCATGTCCGTCTGTCTGTTTCTACGCAAACTAGTCTCTCAGTTTTGAGCTATCGGGATGAAACTTTCCCAAAAGTCTTCTTTCTATTGCAGGTAGTATATATGTCGGAACCGACCGGATCGGACAGCTATATCTTATAGCTCCCATAGGAAGGAAACGTTAAAAAATTCTAGCTTCGGTGTTTTTTTTAAATATTACCTTCTACTCTTTGGAATATTATTTTTTATATATTTCTGAATTTCGAATTAAATATTTAAAAAATCGGATCACTATATCATATTGATGCTATAGGAACAGTCGAAAAATTAAATGGAAATTATTAGGAAAAAAATGTATTATTATTTTTATTAAATTCTCTTCTACTCTGGGTTATGACTATTTTTAAATATTTCCAAATTTCGATTTTAATTTTAAAAAGATTGAACTACTTTATCACATAGCTGCCATAGAAACGATCGAACGATTAAAGTGAAATAAAAGAAAATTTAATATTTTTGCGGTTTTTAAAGCAGGGGTATATAAGCTTGCCGAAGCTAGCTTCTCACACTGCCCAGCCAGCGAGTATAGCCAAGTATAAAAAGGGTAATTATGTCGATTTTTTTTCAACTAGCAACTTTTTAGCGCCCTCATCGAAAAACTTTATATATTTTATAGAAAATTCTCAATCGGGGGTGTCACAGAAAACCATTCCAACCGAATTTCTCCCGAATAGAAAACCTCGGTGTCACAGACGTCATTTTTGACGGTTTCTAAATACCCAATTTCTAAATTGCCCAACTTAAAAATGTTTCCCAAAAATATATCTTTATTTAAGATAACTCTAATGAATTTTATGAACTACCTGCATACTACGATTTTTATGCCTACTTCGGTTTACATTTAAAAATATGCTTTTTATAAAACCTCTCGAAAAAATTAGCTGAAAAAAATCCGTCGGCAAACCGTCTACCTGGCAGTGTTACCAATTAGCTAGCACTTTAAAATACAAAATTTGTCCAAATTTCGGAGTTAGTTATCGAAATGTTTTGTTAACGAATTATTTATTCAAAGGTACTTAGTATTGTAGTTAAAAATAAAACTTATTTCTGGTAAAAATTTTATGGTAAAAGAAGTTGTAGTTATCGAGAAATTAATAAAAACAGGCCGCCTTTGCAAAAAGTTGGCATCACTGTCGTGAAAAAATGTCCTATTTTTGCCAGGTAAAACGCTGGCTGTGAAGAAGAAGAAGACATACATGTAAAAAAGTACAACATTTTTGTTTATTATTAATTTAAACTAATAAGCTTTGCTAATTTTCAGGGGTAAACATAGGTTACCAGCGCAAGCACCATATTCTTCCGATTCATTCGCGATAATATCGACATTGCCAAAGGATTTACTCAGGGCGGCCGCATTCTTGTGAAAGGACCTGGCCAATGAGTTAAATCTCCATGGTAGTCCATGTAAAACCGTTTGTAAGGATCTCCTCTGCGTCCTAGCCTCTCGCAGTTTATGCCTTCGCAAGTACTCTAGAGCAGACGGCATTTTAGTTCGCTTATAAAAATCGTGCCAACTTAGAAATGAAAATAAACCAACGCCGCCGCGCAAACCGTTGTTCAGGGCTGCAATATGTAGCCTGGCGGGTAATTCAAATTTTTAATTTTTTTCTTTTATTATGTACAATATGCGCTTTAAACATATATTCTTTTTGTAATTTTGCAAGAAAAACACAAATTAAGTTTAAAACTTATTGGAAAATATTCCAAATAAGTCAAATAAAATTCGATAATTATTGAATATTCGATATTTAGTGTATGCGTCCAGCCCTGGTCGTTGTTCGGTAAATTTTCCGAAAAAAGGAAATCTCTCGAATTCCTGTGACACCAACGGTTTTGGTCGGTTGGTTTCTAAACCAACCGTCCCCAAAACCGTCGACGGTTTCTGTGACACCCCTGAATGTATTATGTATGCACTAATTGGACCCTCCTGGCTTCCAAAGTAACAGGGATTGTTTTCAGCAGTATGAAAACTCCAAAATCGCAACCAAGAACATTATAATAATTCTCCAAACTCAATAAAATGTTAATTTCTACCAAAGCACTAGCTCAATTTGTGTATCTTGAAATGTAAAGAGCTCGAAAATACTATCGTGTTAGCAAGTACAGCAACCCTTCCTATTTGCAGCTGGTCACGGCAAAATCAAATGTTATCGAAAACAGCTGATCTCTGTGTCAATCTCCGACAAGTCAAACTCCGACAAGTCACTCGTTCTCGAGCAGCTGAACAGAACGGATCGGTGGAACGCATCAGAGTAGTCAACTAGCGACAGTATACGAAGGACAGAAAGATTGCGTCTTGGCTTCGGTGACTGTTGGTAGCATATCAGTACTTTGTGGTCAACACCACCGCTTTCTGAAAGTCTTTCATGGACCATCCCTCGAAGTTCTTCTCCTTTAGTTCCGTCGTGAACTCCTCGTGTTCACGTCCTGGACAATCACCCGGGAATTGGCTGCCAGGTTTTTCGACCACTTTAGGCCCACCTCCGCGAACTTTGCAGATACAGGGACCTTCGTCATCTCTGCCTGAGTTGGCGTGCGAATAGTGGCGCCGCCTCTCTTCAGCTCATCCACTTGTGTTTTTTATTGACTAGTTTTTGTTCTTCTTCTTAGCGCCGGTTACGGAAAAGACGGTGTCGGTGAACTTCTGAAGAGGGCGCGAGTGCGTCGGTATGTTCCATGCCCCAGCGTTCCTTTCCCGCTGATTAGGTGCATTGTCTGCGAGAGACTGGGATTGCGCCCGCCGAGACTGGGGAATTCCCCTACCTCGTTTAGATCGGCGGTAAAGGCGGTATGGTCCGTGGGCTAGATGAAACGGAGTGTCGGCTGCTAGAGGGAGAGATGTCCCCGGATTGGTGCTCCCTCTTGACGCGCGACCCCGGCAGTGAGTAAACCGAGTCGAATGAGGACTCCTGGGCGAGTGAGGATGCGCCTAATGTCTTATGTCATGTTCTAATGTCTTTGCTAGCACCTTGGCTTCTGAGCCACGCCCGCATTAATTTCATCCATGGCACTATGGGCAAATATTCAGTCTTTGAGGCATAAACTCCAGTTTTAAAGATACAAATCTAAAATTTTGTTATATACTTTTAAGGCTAAGATGTAATTTCGGTTTTTGTTACTTTTTGAATCGGACCACATCTTCATCCTACGCCCACGCCGCATATACAGTGGTGGCCACAAGTTTAGCACACCATGCATGGTGCATTTCCTCTTAAGGATATTTCCTGAACCGCTTGCCTTTTCGCCTCTCTTTCCTTACGTAAATTTGATCTATAATTAGACCAACATTCTCTCTCAATCTCGGCGCTCTAGCTTTTACCGTTCCTTTTTGGCACTCCTTTTAGTGAAACAACATGCGAAATAGGCTGGTCACAAGTTTAGCACACTTTTCATTATTCTTCCGCTGGGTCAAGACGAATTAGTTTTTGGTGCATTAAATGATAGCACAATTCTTGATATAATTGAGAGAGATGAAAAAGTTGGGCTCACGATGGCTAAAGGGCCCAGGTGCACCGCGGCACTGAGAGAAGTCGTCCAGATCCTAAAATCATCTGGAAGGGCTATAACGGAGATTTCAAAGGAGTTGCAATGTTCCCGAAAAATGGTTTACAATGCTCTGAGTCATATAAAAAACAATGGAACTGTACAAAATGTCCGGGGAAAGCCCAAAGCCCGAAAAACAAATATTCAAGAGGATAGAATTATTGGCAGAATTTGTTATAATGACCCTTTTAAGTCCTCCAGGATGATCAGAGATGAAGTATCATCAAAATTTGGTATAAACGTGTCCTCCAGGACTATAAGAAGACGATTGAATGAAAAAAATTTACGTGGGTGCATTGCGCAACACAAGCCGCATGTGTCCAAAAAAAATTTGCAAGCAAGACTGACGTTTGCCAGGGAGCATTTAAAAAAACCGTTAAATTTTTGGAAAAATATGCTGTGGAGTGATGAATCTAAGTTTTGCCGCTTCGGATCTGATGGAAAGCGATATGTTTGGCGTCCACCAAATAAACAGCACAACCCCCGATACACTTTAAAGACCATCAACCATGTTGGTGGAAATGTCATGGTGTGGGCAGCGTTTTCATGGCATCCCACCGGGAAAATTCCTCTGGAAAATAACATATTTTCAAGAGGTTTCTCCATAGAAGCGGAAGGGACTAAACCTCATTCACCCCTTACATTTCTTCCATCTCTGGTTTCAAAATACACGGGGGTGACACAAAAAGTAAGGGGGAAATGAGGTTTCTATCTGGATCTCTGGCAGAAGAATGCAGGACAAAATCCACTGGTTTTTCGACTTCCCGCATTATAGATTTTCCACACGTACCCAGTTATGGTTTTCCTCCACTTGCAATATCTGCTTTTCTACACCCTCCCAGTTTTGGTTTCTCCAGACCCTCGCAGTTTTGGTTTTGCACTGCTTTGCAGTATCTGATTTTCCACAATAAAAATCATGTTTTTTGTAATATTTGTTTGTGTATTTATTAATAATATTTACAATCGAAGCATTGGAACTACAAATTTTTAATGCCTGAAGCATTCCCGGGTTTTGCTTGGCCGAATGCAGTACTTTGATATCCATTTCTTGTCTGTCTTCTGAAAATATCAAACATAATTTAGATATGAATGTAAGACCTGGAATAATAATAAGAGTAATTACCATTATTAGGTATCCGCACAAAATTAAAGGATCTCTCCAGAAATTATGCCTGGTTTGCCATGGCCGATCATTTACCACCTGTTCAGTTGTTTTATGTCGGGTATCTATATCAAAAACTATGAGAAGAATAAATAAAATATGACAAACGCAGGCGCAACACTTCTGGTCCCAAGAAGTCTCAGTCGGCCTGGCTGAAATAAATGTTATATTTTGATTAAGTTAAACAACTAAGTTAGTACTGAAGTACTATTTAAACAACCATTTAATGAACACCTCACACCATTTACCACTGGTAAAGATTAAAAACATTTCAAGTGTCACTGAAATGCAGAATTTGTGTTGAAGATAGCATCCGGAGGCGTATATTTATTAATGGCGAAAATATCTGTGATACTAACCTTTGTAACGCTGAAATAAAGGTTATAAAAAGACAAAATTCATTTTATCACTCACCTTTTTATTGTTTTTTAGATTAAAATTAACTATTTTCACTTTTTTTTCACTTTTTCCAACAAATTTAAAAATGATGTGACCCTGCATTATATTCTTGATAATACCATACAAAATGCAGATAAATGTGGGGTAATTTTCTTTGTAAAGTTGGGTCACACTTTGGCGCCGAATAAATATTTAAACAATACTTTTCAGGGACCGTAATCATTAAAGGTTACGTATATTATAGGAATATTAGGCATTTTTCGTGTTATCAATACCACCAACACGAATTTTTATATTTTAACAACACTTAAAAATGGCTTAGGCCACGATCTGACGATCAAATTATTTTATTTCACAGAAAATGTTTAAAAATGTAAAAAACAACAATAGTTTTCTTTGTAATTTAATGTAATTCCTTGATAAATGTGATCAAATATTTTAATCGTCTTACCGTGGCTTTTCTCTATAATTTGGTTGAATCCCACATTCATCCTTATTATTATTTGAAAAATGTTGAGTAAAATAAATTAATATTATCATTATAGACATTATGATAATAATGTTATATAGTTTAATTTTTTTCGATTAACAATTATTAATATTTTTTCTACGACTTTTAAAATTACTAAAAATTAAAACTAAATGTGAGAACAAGTCTTTTGGTTTTGGTGTAAATCATAGGATTTTTGAATATTATAAGTTGGTGATTTTTTTGTTAAAAAATATTATAATCGTAGTGCCACAGAAATCACACAGCGCATAAATGGCCTGATATTGATGCTACTCAGAAACCCACCCTCATTTAGCGCTCAGAAATTATCTATCCCTACACCGCCGCCTGCAAAAAGGAACAGGATTTCAAGAACACAAAAACCAACTTCTCACATTCCCGCTGGGATGTAAGGGGTGAATGAGGTTTAGTCCCTTCCGCTTCTATGGAGAAACCTCTTGAAAATATGTTATTTTCCAGAGGAATTTTCCAGGTGGGGTGGGCCCCATACATAAGATAGACATGCGTATGGACCAACACGTCTACAAAAATATAATTACCGATATAATGATTCCATTTGCTGAAGAAAACATGCCATTAATATGGCGTTTCATGCACGACAATGACCCTAAGCACCCCTGCAGGAAAATTGCGAACTAGTCTGAAAAACAACTAGTTATACAACTAATATAAAGCAACCGGAATTTGTCTGAATGCATTTGGACTACACAGGGTCTAGAAAATTTGTGCTAGTCGAAAAAATGATTAATACAAAACTAGTAAAAAAGAAACTTGTCTCGGACTAGTACCTTTCTGACAAAAAAAACCTTAAAAATATTTAACTGGTAGAACAAATACATGTTAGGGTGTAGTTAAAAGGCAACTGGAATTCTACTATTTGCAAATGAAACACATATGATCCAAGTCTTGGGAAATTTATCACTAAACAAATCAAAATCTCGAGGTCCTCGGTTCAATCCCCAGTCTCTGTACATTTTTTTTTTGTTTTTTGTTTGCTAGGTGATGCTTTAGTTTTATTTTAAACTTTGTTTAATCTGTCCGAGGCAATATATATGTGAAAAATCACTGTTTTTGAATTATGTCACACTAAAATTCATAAACCTTGTTAGGGCATTACAAAATGTGATGCGTGTATGGCTCAATCAGTTAGTGTGTCTACAAATCCAAAGGTCCCGGGTTCAAGTCCTAGAGAGGGCGACTTGCCTCAAAAAAAGTAAGTTTGTTTTAATTCCATTTAATTATCATTTACTGTATTTGATTACATAATAATTATCAGAAATTCTCTAAGATCCGCGCCTATTGATTGGATACTAAATTAGGAGAGCGTCAAGTTGGGCATCGTCAAGTACTAGTGAAATGCAATCACTTGATGGTTTAGAGATTATTTTTAATTTTTTCGTGAAAATATTTTTTTGAGTGTAGTTTAACAGCTGTAACTATAAATTGGTTAACAGTCACTAGTGCAAAACTAGTAGCAAATGGACTAGTTGTTTCCGACGACAAGCATATGAAAAATGGACCACTTCGTTACAAGGAAATGGACATAACTTGAACTAGTTAACCTTCTTGACCCAACTAGTATTTTACTGGTCCAAAACTGATTCCGTTTCCTGCAGGGAGACTTCACGTCTTGTTAAGAATTGCCTTATGGAGAAAAAAATTGATGTTTTGGGGTGGCCGGCCCAATCCCCGGATCTCAATCCTATTGAGAACTTGTGGAGTGATATTGAGAACCATATTCGATCCGAAAAACCCGCCAATTTAACTGAATTGTGGTCTGTAATCCAAGAAGGATGGTACAACATTCCCCAGCAGCGATGTGCGGCCTTGGTGGAGAGCATGGCGCGCAGGTGCGATGCTGTCATCAAAAATCATGGATATCCAACTAAATACTACGTTTTTTTGAGAAAAATCCCCTTTTGTTACGTTGTAAATAAATTTTTTTCCAAGTGTGCTAAACTTGTGACCAGCCTATTTCGCATGTTGTTTCACTAAAAGGAGTGCCAAAAAGGAACGGTAAAAGCTAGAGCGCCGATATTGAGAGGGAATGTTGGTCTAATTATAGATCAAATTTACGTAAAGAGAGAGAGGCGAAAAGGCAAGCGGTTCAGGAGATATCCTTAAGAGAAAATGCACCATGCATGGTGTGCTAAACTTGTGGCCACCACTGTATACATTTGAAGGCAAGGATTTAAAGAAAATGTTATTTGTGTTGGTAACTGTAATACAATTTCTGTTTTTGTTAAATTTTGAATTGGACCAAGTCTCCATCAACCGCCAACGCCGCATATTTACTTTTAAAGGCAAGGATCTAAAAAAATGTATTTGTTAATAAATATTTCATATTTAACGCCTTTCGCAGCAAAACTAAAGTATCTTCTTGTTTGATATTTTTTGCCAAATAGAAGCACCATGCAAAAGCAATGGCATCGAATTTTCTTTTTCTTTCGCCAACTGAGATGCCACCTTACGCTTTAATCGTGGTCCTGCCTCATTAGAAGTTAGGCATTTGCGACGAGGTTTGTCGCTTGGCAAGCCCTTTTCCAAAAATAAAATTTTAATGTTCGACGAAAGCCACAGGGAATGTTTTTCCTTGAATCGGTCTATTATTCTATGACATTTTAACAAATTACGACTAAGAAAGGCAACAATATGCTTAATTTTTTCACATTGAACAAATGAATAAAAAAACACATATAATAAACATTCAGTGTTTATAATTTATTTAACAATCCTTCACTCTTTGTATCCATATTTAATCTTTTTTGGTTGGCTTACAATAGCCAAAGAAATCGAGGTGCAAAAACTACAAAGTTTTTCGTCCCTTTTTTGTAAACGTGTGACCCTATTTCAAACTTTCGAATATCTTAAGAAAAAAACAAGAGAGAACGCTGTACTCGGGTTGGTGTTCCGACTAATAATCGTAACTCAGCTAAAGGGAGTGCGAGGGAGATAGATATATAAATTTTGATTGCGTATAATTTTTTAATGAATGGTCCGATTTGAAAAATGTCTTCTGCATTTCGATAGGTTTAAATATACACAACAAAATTGCATTTATACTTCTCGGAAATCTTTAAAGATGTGGGCGCAGGACCCATTTTAAAATCGTTAGTGGGCGATTGTGGGCGTTAGAGGGGGCGTGGCGCTCGGCTAAAATAAACTTGCGCTGCGTAGGAAGCCAAAGAATATGTGTGGGAAATCTCAACCTTCTAGCTTTTGTAGTTTCTGAGATCTCAGCGTTCATACAGACGGACAGACGGACAGACGGACAGACGGACAGACGGACAGACAGACAGACGGACAGACTAGATCGACTCGGCTAGTGCCCCTGATCAAGAATATATATACTTTATGGGGTCGGAAACGCTTCCTTCAAAAGTGTCACATTGACACCTAAATAGGGGCATATTGATGACTATTTTTTTTGGGTGCAGCACTTCCACTCTTCTGCATCTTGGCCTCGTTATGATATTTGAGGCTGTCACGGGGGGACTTCCACTCCATCTTGCAACTTTCATCTAAACATATCAGTTATCAAATAAAAACAGCTCTTAACGAGGTAAAAAACTAGTGACGATCGCACCTTCAACGTACAAAAGTTCTGATATCAACTTTTGTGACGAAAAATGATTTTAGATGCGACTAAATAAGTACGCTACCTAAAATTTACTCGTTCGGCCCGCTTTAGCAAATATTTAATATCTATACGAAAGTTTTCTGTTGTAGCGTGCCGAATGAATAAATTTTTGGTAGCGTACTTATTTAGTCGCATCTAAAATCATTTTTCGTCACAAAAGTTGATATCAGAACTTTTGTACGTTGTAGTTTTTATACCCTTGCAGAGGGTATTATAATTTAAGTCAGAAGTTTGCAACGCAGTGATGGAGACGTTTCCAACCCCATAAAGTATATATATTCTTGATCAGCATCACTAGACGAGTCGATCTAGCCATGTCCGTCTGTCCGCCCGTCTGTCCGTCCGTTTCTACGCAAACTAGTCTCTCAGTTTTAAAGCTATCGGGATGAAACTTTTCGTAAAAGTCGTATTTCTATTGCAGGTAGTATATGTATATGTCGGAACCGACCGGATCGGACAACTATATCTTATAGCTCCCATAGGAAGGATCGAAAAAAAAACGTAAAAAAATTATAGCTTCGATGTTTTTTGAAATATTACCTTCTACTCTTGGGAGTATTTTTTAAATTTCTGAATTTCGATTTTTTTTTTGTTTTAATCGCATCACTATATCATATAGCTGCCATAGGAACGAACGGAAAATAAATATGACATTAATAGGAAACAAATTATAGCTTTGTTGGTTTTTATTGTATCCTCTTCTACTCCGGGATATGACACTTTTTTTATATTTCAGAATTTGGAATTAATTTTTTCAATTATAATCGGACGATTATACAGCCACCATAGGAACGATCGGAAATTTAAATAGCTTCTAGGAATAGAAAATTATAGATTTGGTGTTTTTGACATATTATCTTATCAAATAAAAACACCTCTTAACGAGGTAAAAAACTAGTGACGATCGCACCTTCAACATACAAAAGTTCTGATATCAACATTTGTGACGAAAAATTATTACACTCGTCATTAAATAGACTTTCTAATATTTTCTCATTCGGCCCGCCCTAGCAAACTATTCCAGCCTTTTTCCCTTTACAGGCATTTTCTATTGCAGCGTGCCGAATGAGAAAATATTAAAAAGTCTATTTAATGACGAGTGTAATAATTTTTCGTCACAAATGTTGATATCAGAACTTTTGTATGTTGAAGGTGCGATCGTCACTAGTTTTTTACCTCGTTAAGAGGTGTTTTTATTTGATATCAGAAGTTTTTGTTTGTTTACATTTGCTCTCATAGGAGCTAATATATACATTTAAATTTAAATTGGTCAATCATAATTTGTAAGCCATTGTATTTAAACGAATTAAGTCAAAAAGGCGATGAAGTATATCAAAATACCTTTTAAACGAGTTTTAGCACATGTCTGTACCTTCAGTAGTGTTGAACTTACAAACTAACGAAATTTAGCTATTTTTAGCTTTTTTCCCGCTAAAGTAGCGGCTTTTTCCAAAAGTCGTAGAACAAAAGATTCCTATATGGAACTCTTAAGTGCAAATTTACTCGGATACCCTCCCACAAAATTCAATACTCAGGGAGCGTTAGTTGTTCGAGCTGGCAAAAGTGGCTATTTTCGTATAAAAATAACTTTTAAACGTGACTTTTTACAGTAATGTGTTATATACCAAAATTTAAGGAATCTCAAGGGCTATACAGTTTAAAGTTGTAAAGAAAATCGTTAGAGCCGTTTTTGAGAAAATAGCTAAAAAGTGATTTAGAAAAACAACTTTTAGCCATACATTTTAAACTATTGCATTAAGCCAATTTTACCCAAGGCAACGCGATTAGCATTTTAAATTACCTTTTTAACGAGGTGTAGCACGAGTCTGTAGCTTTGGTCGTTTAGAAACTATAAGCCGTCAAAATCTAGCTTTTTTCAATGATTTCCCGCCAAACTAGCGGGTTTTTCCAAAAGTTGTAGAACAAACGTTGTTCATATCCTGCTGCTAGGCACAGTAAAATTTAGTTCAGGATCCTAAAACCACGATTTGATGCATACCCACAAACAAAGGGACAAATTATTTCATTTTGGGAAGAAGAAGAAAATCTTATTTTGGCTATAACTTTTGAACGGAGCGTCGGATTTTATCATATGACCCCTCATCCGACGGGAATTTTTAATAGAAAAACTACTAAAACATTGCGAGGGGGCATTTATCCCCAACGGCCCCATCAGATCCAAATTTCTAAATTTTCACTTTTACACTTTCACCGCTCTCTTTCCCAAACCAATTGATTTTCTTGAGGTCTTGGTATGCAATCCTTTAAGTTTTTGCAATACCTTTCGATTGGTGTATTACTCATTACGATCGGACTATCACAGCAGATTTTCAATTTTGCGGCTATATAATAGTAGTCGCCTTCGCACACTCTCCTGGTGCGCTTCGTCACTACATGGACTGCCGTCCATAGTGATACTATTCGGGATATAATTTTTTGTATTTTAAAGAATTTCCAATTCAATTTAATAAAAGTCGGATGACCCTATCAAATAAATGTCAAAGAAACGGTTAAAAAATAACAAAATTAGAATTACGAATCATATTTTATAAAAAATCTATCGACTATATTATTATGCTGAATGGGGTGGTGTCAGGTGTCGAATGGAACCGGTGTACACGTGTCCAAATTTTAAGGTAGACCACCTACAGTCAGAAAAAAAATCGCCCTGAATTTTAGAAAATCGCCATACTTTTTAAGCCAAAGGCAGCTCGCCTTGCCTTTTAGAAAAAATATTTCTAAAAATTAGAAAAAAAATTTCTTAAATGTAGGGTTAGTTTTTGCAAAATTGAATAAGAAGAAGAAAAAAAAAAATCGGGGAATCGGGAGTTATGCCGACTCCACCCCTCTGTCGGTGTGGGGTGTTGTTGTTGGGGTTCTCGTTTCTCAACTTATTTTTCTCTTCTCTATTTAAACACATGGATGACGTCACGATGCTTGTACACAAGCACACTTTTAATCTTAAATTGTAACTGAAATAATAACTGAAATTATTATATTATTTATTAATGATAAACATAAAAATCAAATAACTTACTATCTTGAGAAAAACATTTTGGTCGCTCGCGGGATTCGAACCCCTTACCTCACAGTTTGCAGTCAAACACTCTACTAGCTGCGCCAGGGAAGCATCGCGAGAGGCGCTGTACAAAGTACATTCTCATTCTGTTCTCTTGGGTTATAGGTTTATAGTCTTATTTATCCATTATGTGTGTGTTAGTTTACCTAAATCCTTATTTGTATTAAAGTATACATATTAATGCGCTAAAAAAAAAAAAAAGACGCAAAAAATGTCCGCCTCGACGTGGGATCGAACACACGCTTCCGAATATAAGCGTAGAAAACAAATAATCCGCTCGCATTAGACCCCTAGGCTACCGAATGGGCCAATTTCCTAAAATGTAAGGCGATTTTTTCTTAGTTTGAAAGAAAAATTTCTGAATAACAGAAAATTTTTCTAAAAGTGGATAACAAGAGGAGTTGATTTAATCAGGGTACGTTTTTCTTATTATTTAGAAAAATATTTTTGAAAAATAGAAATATTTTCTGAATTTCAAGGCGATTTTCAAAGTATGGCGATTTTCTAAAATTTAGGGCGATTTTTTTCTGAGTGTAGGTATACCCGTTTTTCCTATTTTAAATTACAGAAATAAACACAAAAAGGTTGACACGAACCTAGACAACAGGTAATAATGGAGTTATTACACAATCCTTAAAGTAGGTAATCAATCCGGTTTACCTAATTCACCTAAGAATTGTCCCTAAAATCGGACATTGGTCGCCATCAAAAGGGTTATCCGAAGGTTGATAGCAGGTATAATCTAACCCTATATATTGACTCGTAATCCTAATCCCCGGATTAGTCTGTGAAAAACAGTTGCCGAGTGACAACGTATACCAGTATTTCTTTATTGTGCGTATGTTTTATACTCAGTTAATATCTTTACACCGGAAGTATAAAGTGAAAAGTAAATAAAAGCCCACCAAAAAGTATAAGGTGAAAAGTAAACATAAAACCATAAAAAGTGAAAAGTAAATAAAAAACGTCTTGTTAAGAATTGCCTTATGGAGAAAAAAATTGATGTTTTGGGGTGGCCGGCCCAATCCCCGGATCTCAATCCTATTGAGAACTTGTGGAGTGATATTGAGAACCATATTCGATACGAAAAACCCGCCAATTTAACTGAATTGTGGTCTGTAATCCAAGAAGGATGGTACAACATTCCCCAGCAGCGATGTGCGGCCTTGGTGGAGAGCATGGCGCGCAGGTGCGATGCTGTCATCAAAAATCATGGATATCCAACTAAATACTACGTTTTTTTGAGAAAAATCCCCTTTTGTTACGTTGTAAATAAATTTTTTTCCAAGTGTGCTAAACTTGTGACCAGCCTATTTCGCATGTTGTTTCACTAAAAGGAGTGCCAAAAAGGAACGGTAAAAGCTAGAGCGCCGATATTGAGAGGGAATGTTGGTCTAATTATAGATCAAATTTACGTAAAGAGAGAGAGGCGAAAAGGCAAGCGGTTCAGGAGATATCCTTAAGAGAAAATGCACCATGCATGGTGTGCTAAACTTGTGGCCACCACTGTATACATTTGAAGGCAAGGATTTAAAGAAAATGTTATTTGTGTTGGTAACTGTAATACAATTTCTGTTTTTGTTAAATTTTGAATTGGACCAAGTCTCCATCAACCGCCAACGCCGCATATTTACTTTTAAAGGCAAGGATCTAAAAAAATGTATTTGTTAATAAATATTTCATATTTAACGCCTTTCGCAGCAAAACTAAAGTATCTTCTTGTTTGATATTTTTTGCCAAATAGAAGCACCATGCAAAAGCAATGGCATCGAATTTTCTTTTTCTTTCGCCAACTGAGATGCCACCTTACGCTTTAATCGTGGTCCTGCCTCATTAGAAGTTAGGCATTTGCGACGAGGTTTGTCGCTTGGCAAGCCCTTTTCCAAAAATAAAATTTTAATGTTCGACGAAAGCCACAGGGAATGTTTTTCCTTGAATCGGTCTATTATTCTATGACATTTTAACAAATTACGACCAAGAAAGGCAACAATATGCTTAATTTTTTCACATTGAACAAATGAATAAAAAAACACATATAATAAACATTCAGTGTTTATAATTTATTTAACAATCCTTCACTCTTTGTATCCATATTTAATCTTTTTTGGTTGGCTTACAATAGCCAAAGAAATCGAGGTGCAAAAACTACAAAGTTTTTCGTCCCTTTTTTGTAAACGTGTGACCCTATTTCAAACTTTCGAATATCTTAAGAAAAAAACAAGAGAGAACGCTGTACTCGGGTTGGTGTTCCGACTAATAATCGTAACTCAGCTAAAGGGAGTGCGAGGGAGATAGATATATAAATTTTGATTGCGTATAATTTTTTAATGAATGGTCCGATTTGAAAAATGTCTTCTGCATTTCGATAGGTTTAAATATACACAACAAAATTGCATTTATACTTCTCGGAAATCTTTAAAGATGTGGGCGCAGGACCCATTTTAAAATCGTTAGTGGGCGATTGTGGGCGTTAGAGGGGGCGTGGCGCTCGGCTAAAATAAACTTGCGCTGCGTAGGAAGCCAAAGAATATGTGTGGGAAATCTCAACCTTCTAGCTTTTGTAGTTTCTGAGATCTCAGCGTTCATACAGACGGACAGACGGACAGACGGACAAACGGACAGACGGACAGACGGACAGACAGACAGACGGACAGACTAGATCGACTCGGCTAGTGCCCCTGATCAAGAATATATATACTTTATGGGGTCGGAAACGCTTCCTTCAAAAGTGTCACATTGACACCTAAATAGGGGCATATTGATGACTATTTTTTTTGGGTGCAGCACTTCCACTCTTCTGCATCTTGGCCTCGTTATGATATTTGAGGCTGTCACGGGGGGACTTCCACGCCATCTTGCAACTTTCATCTAAACATATCAGTTATCAAATAAAAACAGCTCTTAACGAGGTAAAAAACTAGTGACGATCGCACCTTCAACGTACAAAAGTTCTGATATCAACTTTTGTGACGAAAAATGATTTTAGATGCGACTAAATAAGTACGCTACCTAAAATTTACTCGTTCGGCCCGCTTTAGCAAATATTTAATATCTATACGAAAGTTTTCTGTTGTAGCGTGCCGAATGAATAAATTTTTGGTAGCGTACTTATTTAGTCGCATCTAAAATCATTTTTCGTCACAAAAGTTGATATCAGAACTTTTGTACGTTGTAGTTTTTATACCCTTGCAGAGGGTATTATAATTTAAGTCAGAAGTTTGCAACGCAGTGATGGAGACGTTTCCAACCCCATAAAGTATATATATTCTTGATCAGCATCACTAGACGAGTCGATCTAGCCATGTCCGTCTGTCCGCCCGTCTGTCCGTCCGTTTCTACGCAAACTAGTCTCTCAGTTTTAAAGCTATCGGGATGAAACTTTTCGTAAAAGTCGTATTTCTATTGCAGGTAGTATATGTATATGTCGGAACCGACTGGATCGGACAACTATATCTTATAGCTCCCATAGGAAGGATCGAAAAAAAAAACGTAAAAAAAATATAGCTTCGATGTTTTTTGAAATATTACCTTCTACTCTTGGGAGTATTTTTTAAATTTCTGAATTTCGATTTTTTTTTTGTTTTAATCGCATCACTATATCATATAGCTGCCATAGGAACGAACGGAAAATAAATATGACATTAATAGGAAACAAATTATAGCTTTGTTGGTTTTTATTGTATCCTCTTCTACTCCGGGATATGACACTTTTTTTATATTTCAGAATTTGGAATTAATTTTTTCAATTATAATCGGACGATTATACAGCCACCATAGGAACGATCGGAAATTTAAATAGCTTCTAGGAATAGAAAATTATAGATTTGGTGTTTTTGACATATTATCTTATACTATTCGGGATATAATTTTTTGTATTTTAAAGAATTTCCAATTCAATTTAATAAAAGTCGGATGACCCTATCAAATAAATGTCAAAGAAACGGTTAAAAAATAACAAAATTAGAATTACGAATCATATTTTATAAAAAATCTATCGACTATATTATTATGCTGAATGGGGTGGTGTCAGGTGTCGAATGGAACCGGTGTACACGTGTCCAAATTTTAAGGTAGACCACCTACAGTCAGAAAAAAAATCGCCCTGAATTTTAGAAAATCGCCATACTTTTTAAGCCAAAGGCAGCTCGCCTTGCCTTTTAGAAAAAATATTTCTAAAAATTAGAAAAAAAATTTCTTAAATGTAGGGTTAGTTTTTGCAAAATTGAATAAGAAGAAGAAAAAAAAAAATCGGGGAATCGGGAGTTATGCCGACTCCACCCCTCTGTCGGTGTGGGGTGTTGTTGTTGGGGTTCTCGTTTCTCAACTTATTTTTCTCTTCTCTATTTAAACACATGGATGACGTCACGATGCTTGTACACAAGCACACTTTTAATCTTAAATTGTAACTGAAATAATAACTGAAATTATTATATTATTTATTAATGATAAACATAAAAATCAAATAACTTACTATCTTGAGAAAAACATTTTGGTCGCTCGCGGGATTCGAACCCCTTACCTCACAGTTTGCAGTCAAACACTCTACTAGCTGCGCCAGGGAAGCATCGCGAGAGGCGCTGTACAAAGTACATTCTCATTCTGTTCTCTTGGGTTATAGGTTTATAGTCTTATTTATCCATTATGTGTGTGTTAGTTTACCTAAATCCTTATTTGTATTAAAGTATACATATTAATGCGCTAAAAAAAAAAAAAGACGCAAAAAATGTCCGCCTCGACGTGGGATCGAACACACGCTTCCGAATATAAGCGTAGAAAACAAATAATCCGCTCGCATTAGACCCCTAGGCTACCGAATGGGCCAATTTCCTAAAATGTAAGGCGATTTTTTCTTAGTTTGAAAGAAAAATTTCTGAATAACAGAAAATTTTTCTAAAAGTGGATAACAAGAGGAGTTGATTTAATCAGGGTACGTTTTTCTTATTATTTAGAAAAATATTTTTGAAAAATAGAAATATTTTCTGAATTTCAAGGCGATTTTCAAAGTATGGCGATTTTCTAAAATTTAGGGCGATTTTTTTCTGAGTGTAGGTATACCCGTTTTTCCTATTTTAAATTACAGAAATAAACACAAAAAGGTTGACACGAACCTAGACAACAGGTAATAATGGAGTTATTACACAATCCTTAAAGTAGGTAATCAATCCGGTTTACCTAATTCACCTAAGAATTGTCCCTAAAATCGGACATTGGTCGCCATCAAAAGGGTTATCCGAAGGTTGATAGCAGGTATAATCTAACCCTATATATTGACTCGTAATCCTAATCCCCGGATTAGTCTGTGAAAAACAGTTGCCGAGTGACAACGTATACCAGTATTTCTTTATTGTGCGTATGTTTTATACTCAGTTAATATCTTTACACCGGAAGTATAAAGTGAAAAGTAAATAAAAGCCCACCAAAAAGTATAAGGTGAAAAGTAAACATAAAACCATAAAAAGTGAAAAGTAAATAAAAAACCAAAAAAAGTATAAAGTGAAAGAGTGTGCAAACTGAAAATAATAAAGTATTAATATACTTTTCTTCATTTGGTAAGTATTTTTATAAAGCGAAACATGATTCATAAATTTTATTGAACCTCAAACAATTTATCAAATAATTAAAATTATCCCTTAAATTGATTAAATCTGCTGGTGAAATTCAGGTGGAATGTATATCATCAACAATAAATATTTCACCCAAATTCAGACCAAAGGGATTTTGGTGTAATTAGCAAACTAAAACAAGTTTAAGCATTTATAAAATTGTCTGAGGTTTTTAAAGTTTTATAAAAGTAATCATAATATTTATCATAACCCCTTACTTTATACATTTATTTTTAACAGCAAAATAAAGAGAATGCCGCGCGTATCTTCTTTATCTCAAGAGCAGCGCCGCCAAGCTGCAGTTAGACGAAGCCGATCCCAATATGCTCAAAATGCGTCTGAAATAAGGACCCGCAATGCGCAGCACATTGCCTTGGCCCGCGCAAGTAATTTAGAGGTAGCAGAAGTAGCTCGCTCGCAAAATTCCGCTGCTCGCTCTCAAAGAAGGAGAAGTGAAAGGATTCGAGCCAGCGAACGATTGAGGAATACTGCCAATCGCGCTACCTGGAGATCGATCGAGGAAAATCGAGGACCGGAACGCGCACGGGACGCTGCAGCCCACTCCAGCGCCAGGTCGAATTCGGAAGATCGACGACGACATCAGGTGCAAAATACTGCTGACCATGCTACCTGGAGATCGATCGAGGCGAATCGGGGTCCCGAACGCGTTCGGGATGCTGCTGCTCGCGCAATAGTTGGGTCGGATTCCGAGGAGCGACGACGAGAGCAGTCGCGAAATACTGCTGACCATGCTACCTGTAGATCGACAGAGGAAAATCGAGGAACCGAGCGCGCACGGGACGCTGCAGCCCACGCCAGGGTCAGGTCGAATTCGGAAGAGCGACGACGACAGCAAGTGCAGAATACTGCAGCGCACGCAATCACCAGGTCGGATTCCGAGGAGCGACGACGACAGCAGGTGCAAAATACTGCTGACCATGCTACCTGGAGATCGATCGACGAGAATCGAGGTCCCGAACGCGTTCGGGACGCTGCAGCTCACAGGATCACAAGGAACAACCCCATCGCTAGGACACAGCAGCAAAGGACCAACACAGTGCATCATCGGGAAACTCGTCTTCAGAGGAGACTTCGGGAGCAGCAAATTCAGGAAATGGCTGAGGAGCGACTATTGACTTATAGGTCCAATTCACAAAATCGACAGGCGGAATCTTCAAGGCAGTCACAGCGCAATATTGCTGCAACAGCACAACTTTCGGAGGATGAACGAGAGGATCAACGGAAACGCCAGCGACGGAGGAGTCGAGCTACTGCGAGGGAACAATATCTACGTAACATTAAGGACGGACCAACAAAGTTTTATACGTGCTGTGGAGGAACGTGGCTTCCATCTCAGGTAAGTGGTTTGAACATACGTACTATTTCTTCTAAGTACCCCAACCTTAGTGTAGACAATGCCTTCTATTTAAGTAGAAAGTTTCCGAGTCCGTCCGGCAAATATCAATTTTGCAGCACATGCCGCCAAGGCGTTTCAAAAGGTAGGATACCATCCCTTTGTCTCTCGAATGGCTTCGACTTTCCAGAGATACCTGAATGCCTTAAAAACTTGACATTCCTTGAAGAGCGCCTTATATCTCCTCGAATTCCTTTCATGCGCATTATATCCCTTGGATATGAGATGCAATGCGGAATAAGAGGAGCTGTATTCAATGTTCCGATTTCAGTACCTGATACTGTAAACGCACTCCCGCGCACCTTTGATTCGACTCATGTGATCCAGGTTCACCTGAAAAGAAAGTTAGAATATTCCCATAATTTCATGACCGAAACTATTCGACCCGCTCGGGTCATTGAAGCTGTGCGATACTTGGTTAGCACTGAGCTCTACAGGAAGCACAACATATCCTTTGACGGTGATTGGCTCAATCAAATGGGTGCTGAAGAAGAGATACCTTTCATCGCAGATGAATCTGACCGAGAAGTTGTAGAACAGCTTCTTCGTCAACGTTCTCATTCTCAGTCAAATGACCAACAAGAAGGAGATTTAAATCCTGGAGGTCATGAAACCCTATTGGAAAACGACGATACTGGACTTCAGCGTATTGCTATGGCCCATGGGGATGGCCGCATTCCAACAAACTTAACCCTTGACGACGACGCAGAAGAACTTTCCTTCCCGACTATTTCTTGCGGCGAAATATTTAAGGGGAATTCGACCTATGCAAAAAAAGCTAGGTCGCAAATTCGTTTTTACGACAGTCGTTGCGCAGTAGTACCCAAAGTCCTTTACATGTACAAGTTTTATGAAAAGCAGCGAATTCAAAGTTCCATTTCCGTTGCCCTACGAAAAAAATCAGGTACCGTAACTGCTGCAAATTTGAGGGATAATTCCCGTTCAGCTCCAGCCCACTGGGGGGCCGAAAAAAAGAAAGTTATAGCCATGATTAGACAATTTGGGTTGCCAACATTCTTCATAACCCTCTCTGCTGCTGAATCTAAATGGAACGAACTGCTAGTTATTCTATCTCTTTTATTGGATAACAGAGACATTAGCGAGGAGGAGGCGGCAGCTCTATCTAGCGCCGAAAAAGCTAGATTAATCCGCTCAGACCCAGTAACATGCTCCCGGTACTTTGACTACAGGTTCCGACAATTAATGAAATTGTTCAAAAGCTCAGAGATATTTGGTGAGTTAAGACTGGTCCATTATTATTGGAGGATCGAGTTCCAGCACAGAGGATCGCCGCACTCTCATGGCATGTACTGGTTTTCTGGTGCCCCAAAACTAGAAGGACCCAATAACGCCGAAGAAGTCGCCAGCTTTATAGATCGGTTTATTACTGCCAGCGGGGACGATCCTGAATTGCAAGAAGTAATTAAATATCAGCGCCATAAGCACAGCGCTTCATGTTTAAGGGAACTACGAGGCCAACAATTCTGCCGTTTTGATATGCCATACCCACCAATGCCTGAAACTCTGTTTTTGTATCCGTTTGAAGAAAACGAAACCAACGTTAAAGAGCATAAAGAAATATTTAAGAAAGTTAAAGAGCTTTTAAAGACTGTTTCCGAAGAAGAATCGGCCATGTTTAATAATTTTGAATATTTCCTCAGCCATCTTGAAATCTCATATGAGGAATACAAGTTCGCCATTCGTTCTAGCTTAAAAAAGCCCCAAGTATTTCTTCGACGTCAGTTTTCTGATAGGTTGCTGAATGCTTATAATAGAAATATTTTAGGCTTGCATAGAGCTAACATGGATATTCAATTTATCCTAGATGCTTACGCCGGTTGTAGTTATATTATTAATTACATAAACAAATCAAACCGTGGTGTGTCGCAACTGCTTCGAGAAGCAATGACAGAAATGACCCATGGAAATATTTCCGTCAAATATTAACGCTACAGAAATTTCTGCCAAAGAAGCAGCAACAACACTTTAGGGCTACACATGTCTAAGGCTAGTGAAGGAAATATTTTTATCAACACTTGCCATCCAGATAAAAGGGTGCGGATAGTGCGATTTAACAGAGAATTAGAACAGCTTCCCGAAAACTCAACAGATATTTTTGAGCGAAATTTACTTGATCGATACGTGCAAAGACATGAACAACTAGAGTCGTTATATCTTGCGGAATTTGCGGCTTGGTTCAAATTCTCCAAGCCAAATGCACGATCGGAATAGTCAAACGAAGAATATGACGACTTTGATGCAGGCGAAGAAAATAAAGTTTCTGAACAAAGTTACCAAATGCTGGATGGGATTGGAAGTGTCAAAAGACGTAACCATGCCCAAATTCTTAGGTGGGTTCGCCGGCATTGGCATTAGCCGTACCCGACGTCGGACAAAACTTAACAGTACTCCAAGATGGCAATGCTGCAAATAATCCAGAAGATGGCGAAATTCTTCTTATTAGACTTCCCCCGATGCTCGCTTACCCGGTCTCTCAACTTTCAACAACGCCAGTATTACGCTCACATAATGCACAATGTTGCAGCCAAAAAAACATTTTATGAATAGGAGTGGGAAAAAGCAGATTGATTTCTACAATATTTCAGTCTATAACTTGGCGGGCAAATAAACTCCCTGGGGCAACAGATTCTGCAAAGGTGTTACTTTGTGCTCTTACTGGAAAAGCAGCTTTTGGAACTGGGGGACTAACGCTTCATTCAGTTGTCTCCCTTCCTGTTAATCAATCATCTGGTCCCTTAAGACTCTTAAGCAATGACACTTTAAATACAATGCATTGCAAGTTGATTGATATCCAATTAATTATTATATATGAGATTTCCATGGTCGGGTCGAAAGGGCTTGGATTTTTAGATCAAGCTTAGCCCGGTTGGAGATCATTGGATATTCGCAGGGGATGCATCCAATCCCTATAATGTTCTGGCAGGAGCAAGTCTTTGGAATAATTTTAAGTTTTTTGAGCTAACGGAAATAATGCGGCAACGTGACGACCACGCTTTTGCTTTGGCTTTGAATAATATGTCTGAAGCCAACATGTCAGATGCAGATATTGAGCTTTTCAAGACAAGAGTTCTTTCAGTAACCGATGTTCCCGACGACGCAATTCATTTATTCGGTTCTAATGCTGAGGTAAACGATTACAACTCCCTTAATTAGGACTTAAGAATTTGTGTCAACTGCAGTAGATACAGTTAAAGCAGCTAATATGTCTGAAAACATTCGAGAATCAACTCTTAGACGTGCCCAAAACATGAAGACCTCTGAAACTCAGAGACTACCATATATTTTACACCTGAAGACAACAGCAAAATATATGGTTACCGTCAATATTGACACAAATGACGGACTTGTAAATGGGGCAACTGGTCAATTAATGGTTAACGGCTCATTATTAGTTACTGGACTGTGGATTAAGTTTACAGATTCCACTGTCGGTACTATAGCTAGGTCAAAAGTTCGAGGAAATGATCACCTAGACTGGACTCCAATTTATAAAACAGCCCGAGTATTCCAATGCGGGACTTCGGCGCATTCCTCTATTGATCGAAAACAATTTCCAGTTGTTCCTGCTGAGGCTATTACCATCCATAAGAGCCAAGGATCAACCTACAGCAAAGTCGCAGTGCATCTTAAAAGAGGCATTAAGCGAGCACTGCTCTACGTAGGTTGCAGCAGAGCAACTAGCGCATCGGGTCTTTTCCTTTTAGGAGACTTTGTCCCTCCAACTAGTTTTGGAGCTACAAATGTCCAAGAAGAACTTGCAAGTTTAAGAGGGGAAAAGGCTTTGACTACGCAATATGAATTTTTGGTCAATGAAAATGAGGATATCTCTTTATATTACCACAACGTGGAATCTCTTCGCGCTCATCGCGAAGATGTTGCCAACGACAACATTATTTGTTCTGCGAACTTTTTATGTTTTGTTAAAACCTGGACTCTTCCACAAGAAGAGTACAATTTAAGGGATTTCGACATTATAAAAAGAATTGATAGCAATCGTTTGAATGGTCTTGGGAAGAACGGAATACTAATTTATGCTAAGCAAAACATTTCGCAAAATGTAGTATTTCTTTTTGAGACAAAGAAGTCTCTAAATCCAAGGGCAACGTATCAATCGATTGCATTTAATTATCTTGACACGTCATTTATAATTGTTTATAGGAGTCCCGGATTTCCCATTGCAAGATTTCGAAATGAAATTAAATCTGACGTATCAAGGTGAAAAACAGAAATACTAAAAAACAAAATAATAATTCTAAAATGCGGCTAATATCCAGCTGATTTTGTGGATGCTTTTTATTAAATTAGAAGACAAGAAACAAAGCATCAACATCGCCTCACATAAATATTTGTTTCCCTTTGTTTTTGTTTTTGTCAGGTCGTAGATCTTCACTTTAAATAACACAAAATATTTCCTTTTCTTAATTAAAAAATGTACAAAAAATTTAACTTTTTTTTGACTTTTTATTCTTTGCTATCTTATCTTAAGCAATAACACTTAGAATGCATTTAATCTTTTTCTTTTGCATGCTTCTTTACGGCCCATTAATTGACTCTTTGCCGTAAGTCATTTAAGTTATAGTGTAGCTGAGGTGGTTAGTGTTGCACGTATATGCAACGTAACCTGTTGGTCGTGGGTTCAGGCCCACATCAGTTCTTTCCAAAATTGATGTTGGCATTATTATACCCGTTACTCGTAGAGTAAAAGGGTATACTAGATTCGTGCAAAAGTATGTAACAGCTAGAAGGAAGCGTTTCCGACCCCATAAAGTATATATATTCTTGATCAGGGTCACTAGCCGAGTCGGTCTAGCCATGTCCGTCTGTCCGTCTGTCTGTCTGTCTGTCTGTCTGTCTGTCCGTCTGTCCGTCTGTATGAATATTCCCACACATATTCTTTGGCTTCCTACGCAGCGCAAGTTTATTTTAGCCGAGCGCCACGCCCCCTCTAACGCCCACAATCGCCCACTAACGATTTTAAAATGGGTCCTGCGCCCACATCTTTAAAGATTTCCGAGAAGTATAAATGCAATTTTGTTGTGTATATTTATACCTATCGAAATGTTGAAGACATTTTTCAAATCGGACCATTCATTAAAAAGTTATACGATTTATAAATTGTCAACATATATCTATCTCCCTCGCACTCCCTTTAGCTGAGTTACGATTATTAGTCGGGACACCAACCCGACACAGCGTTCGCACTCCCTTTAGCGGAGTGACGGGTATTAGATAGTCGGGACACCAACCCGACTATAGCGTTCTCTCTTGTTTTTTTTTTTACTTTGTAAAACTGTTTTTATGTGCCATCCAAATATTACGTAATCAATTAATGCTTGAGAAGGGAGAGTGGGGGTTGGCTTTGTCAGCCAAATGATATCTTATTAGAAAAAAAGGATTACATGGTGGACCATGTTTTTGGGGGTCCAAAAGCGTCAAAATTATTATAACGTTATACATGGGCCTATACTTCATTTTACAATACTTTTTTTTTCTGTTCGTCTTTTTTACTTCTTTGGTGGAGTGCAGCTGCACATACCTCAGTAAAATTGATATATGTGCAATTTTTTTTTTTTATATTACCGTCTATTTAATAGCGACAGTTATGTTTTGAGTATACACAATTTTTCTCTTATATATACTAATGTTTCGTGAGGCATTGATTTCTTATCAGCTCCCAATCTTTAGCACCGTTAAAATAAAGAAGAACGCAAAGTGATGCGTTTCATAGAAAATTGATAAATGTGCAAAGTTCTTCATTTACGTTTAGAGTGTGATCTGGTAATAATGTATTGGAACAATTTGACTAAATTTGTGTGATCACTTATAAGCGCCGAACTAAAAATTATATCGCGTTATTTTATAAAGCGTTAAGTTAAGTAAACGGATCAATTTAATAAAAATGCCACGTGGAACCGAATTAAGTAACGAAGAGCAGATTAAAATCAAAACGATGGCGGATTGCGGCGTTAAAGTGGGTGTTATTGCTACAACAATAAACAGACATCGCAATACTATATCAAATTTCCTAAAGTCTCCGCAAAAATATGCTCAGAACAACCGAAAAGGTGCAGTTCCTAAGGTTGATGAGCGGACTAAGCGCCACGTTCGAGCCTTGGCAACCGAAAAAATGATGAGTTGCGCCCAAATAAAAGCAGAATTGAAGTTGCCAATAACTAGGCAAAGAGTGCAACAAATTTGCCGAAAGGATTTACATCTACGATACGAAGCTAAGGTGCCAAAACCTAAGCTATTACGGCGCCATAAAATGGCCCGACTTGCTTTTTACGAAAAATATAAATTTTGGGTCAATGAATTCCATAATGTCGTCTTTAGTGATGAGAAAAAATTCAATTTAGACGGCCCAGATGGAAACCAAAAGTATTGGCGAGACCCCAGACATCCCCGGCTGACTTGCCACAGACGCAACCATGGGGGTGGGTCTCTTATGGTTTGGGCGGCATTTAGTTTCTTTGGGAAATCGCCAATATGCTTTGTACCAGGGCGCATGAATGCGGAAATATATACGGATCTCTTGGAAAGTGAGCTTATACCATTTTCAGAAGAGTTCCACAGCGAGGATTTTGTGTTTCAACAGGATAACGCTTCTATACATGTTGCACGGTATACGAAGACGTTTCTGGAATCCAAAAAAATCCCCTTGATGCAGTGGCCTGCTATAAGTCCAGATCTAAATCCAATTGAGGATCTTTGGGGTATCCTATCAGCTAAAGTTTTCGGAGGTGGAAGGCAGTTCGAGACCTTAAAGGACCTAAAGGAGACAATTGTTAAAGAATGGGCAAACATTGATACCCCTGTCCTGCAGAACTTGGTTAATTCAATGCCTAGACGGTTGCAGTTAGTGGAGCAACAAAAGGGAGACACTATATCATACTAAAAAAAATACTTCAGATATAATATGAATGTATTTAATACATTTTTTCTTTTCAACTCAATTTTGCACAAATATCAATTTTCTATGAACAATAGTTTTAAGTTATTTTCTAAAAATGGAACAATTTGTTATTAAATATTTTTTAAGCTCATTCACTTTGTACATTTACTACCTACATAAAAAAATAAATATAAAAATGTAACATGCAGGAGTTAGAAAAAAAACAACAAAATCTCGATGCACATATATCAATTTTACTGAGGTAGAATAAAGAGAGAGAGAGAGGTGAAAAATTAAATTTACGGTTTTTGTTGTTTTTGTTAGATACCCGTAAGAGAATATCAAATAAAAACACCTCTTAACGAGGTAAAAAACTAGTGACGACCGCACCTTCAACATACAAAAGTTCTGATATCAACATTTGTGACGAAAAATTATTACACTCGTCATTAAATAGACTTTCTAATATTTTCTCATTCGGCCCGCCCTAGCAAACTATTCCAGCCTTTTTCCCTTTACAGGCATTTTCTATTGCAGCGTGCATACCCTCATTCGACGGGTATTTTCAAAAGGAATACAACTAAAACATTTCGAGGGGGCATTTATCCCCACCGGCCCCAACAGCTCCAAATTTCGAAATTTTCACTTTTTCACTTTCACCGCTCTCTCTCCCAAGCCAATTAATTTTCTTAGAGTCTTGGTATGCAATCCTGTTAGTTTTCGCAATACCTTTCGATAGGTGTATCATTCATTATGATCGGACCATCACAGTAGATTTTCATTTCTTCGTGTATATATAGTAGTCGAATTCGCACACTCTCTTGGTGCGCTTCGTCACTACATGGACTGCCGTCCATAGTGATATGCATTTTGATTTTCTCAAATGCAACGTAACCTGTTGGTCGTGAATTCCGTATTGGGGTCTCCAGACGGGTGATCCATACTCAAGTATCGGCCGGACGAGCGAGATGAATAAGGTCTTAGTAATATAAGGATTATCAAATTCCTTAGGCCACCTTTTAATAAAGCCAAGCGCACCCCTAGCTTTATTTACCATGGATGAAATGTGATCAGTGAACTTTAGTCTTGGGTCCAAAAGAACACCAAGATCATTGACTAGGTCTAATCTGTCCAGAGTGCTCTCACTCAGCGTGTAAATCGCATATTGAGGAGTAACACGACAAAAAGTCATCACCTTACACTTAGAGCCATTTAAATTCAGCGAATTGTCGGAGCACCATGTTTGGAAACTATTTAAATCGGATTGTAAATCAGACTGGCAAAAAGTATCCTTGTACTGCAGGCATAATTTCACATCATCAGCGTACATAAGTACACGAGAGTGACTTATAACTGATGGAAGGTCGTTTATGAATAAAGTAAAAAGTAGCGGCCCCAAGTGACTCCCTTGTGGGACACCCGAGGTAACCTGGAGTGTACAAGAAAGAGAATTTTTGAAAAGTACCCTTTGCGTTCTGCCTTTTAAATAATTTGAGATCCATCTCAAAAGATCAACTGGGAACCCAATTAAATCGAGTTTTCTAACCAGAAGTAGGTGGTTCACAGAGTCAAATGCTTTACTAAAGTCAGTGTAGATGACGTCTGTTTGAAAATTGTTTTTGAATCCGTTTATCACAAATGAAGTGAGCTCCAAAAGGTTAGTAATTGTTGATCTACGTTTCATAAAACCATGTTGACATGGAGATATAACTGACCTACATAGGTGCTGCAAATGAGGTGTAATAATATTTTCAAAAAGCTTCGGGATAGCTGACAATTTAGATATGCCTCTATAATTGTTTGCTTCCAATTTATTACCTTTCTTGTGGAGGGGAATCACAAACGATTCTTTCCACATAGAAGGAAATTGAGACGTTTCTAAAGACAAGGTAAACAATTTGAGAAGGGGTTTGCAAAGCGCTTCTGCGCAATATCTAAGCACGCAGCCGGGAATTCCATCAGGACCAGGTGAATAGACGGGCTTGACTTTTTGGAGATTAATTAATAGGGCGCTTTCGTTTAATGTGGGACAAAATATTAAGTTCGACTTGGATACAGTGTAAGAATAAGGCCGTGTACAGTGAGATGAAGGAGAATATGTCGTTTGAAAAAACGGAGCAAATAGATCGGCTATTGCCTGATCAGTTGTTGCTGTCATGTTTTCAAAAGATAGCGAGGAAGGATAATTTGTGGATTTACGCTTAGTATTAACAAAATTGAAAAACTGTTTCGGATCCTGAGAGAATTGGATCTTACAACGGATCAAATAATTTTTGTAACACAGAGCGTTAAGCACGGTAAAACTAGACCGAGCGCTTAAGTATCTAGAAAAAATAGATTGAGAACCGGAATCTTTATATTTCCTATAGAGTCTGGACTTTACGTTTCTTAGGTGTGTCAGCTCTTTACTGAACCAAGGTGGTTTGGTGGAGACTGACGGATAGTACAACGGAACACAAGAATTAAAAAACGAATTTACTGTTGAATAAAAAATATTTATCGCATCATCCATATTATGACATGAGGAAAGATCGGACCAATCAAAGGCAGATAAATAAGAGTTTAGCATGCAAAAGTCGGCCTTGCGAAAACCAAGTAGTCGCTTCCCTGCAGGAAAAATGCGAACTAGTCTGAAAAACAACTAGTTAAATAACTAATATAAAGCAACCGGAATTTGTCTGAATGCATTTGGACTACACAGGGTCTAGAAAATTTGTGCTAGTCGAAAAAATGACTAATACAAAACTAGTAAAAAATAAACTTGTCTCGGACTAGTACCTTTCTGACAAAAAAACCTTAAAAACATTTAACTGGTAGAACAAATACATTTTAGGGTCTAGTTAAAAGGCAATTGGAATTTAACTAGTTGCAAATAAAACACATATGATCCAAAAATATAGCCTAGAGTGTAAATGTCTTGGGAAATTTAACACTAAACAAATCAAACACTCGAGGTCCTGGGTTCAATCCCCAGTCTCTGTACATTTTTTTTGTTTTTTGTTTGCTAGGTGATGCTTTAGTTTTATTTTAAACTTTGTTTAATCTGTCCGAGGCAATATATATGTGAAAAATCACTGTTTTTGAATTATGTCACAGTAAAATTTATAAACCTTGTTAGGGCATTACAAAATGTGATGCGTGTATGGCTCAATCAGTTAGTGTGTCTACAAATCCAAAGGTCCCGGGTTCAAGTCCTAGAGAGGGCGACTTGCCTCAAAAAAAGTAAGTTTTTTGAATTCCATTTAATTATCATTTACTGTATTTGATTACATAATAATTATCAGAAATTCTCTAAGGACCGCGCCTATTAATTGGATACTAAATTAGGAGAGCGTCAAGTTAGGCATCGTCAAGTACTAGTGAAATCCAATCCCTTGATGGTTTAGAGATTAATTTTTAGTTTTTTCGTGAAAATATTTTTTTCAGTGTAGTTTAACAGCTGTAACCTTAAATTGGTTAACAGTAACTAGTGCAAAACTAGTAGCAAATGGACTAGTTGTTTCCGAAGACAAGCATATAAAAAATGGACCACTTCGTTACAAGGAAATGGACATAACTTGAACTAGTTAACCTTCTTGACCCAACTAGTATTTTAATGGTCCAAAACTGATTCCGTTTCCTGCAGGGTTAGTAGACTTCTCTGATTTTGCTTCTATCACAGTACCAGTGTCGATTGAAACCTCAAACGCCGGATGATATGGATCTTCAGGTTGAGTAAGAGGTGCTATCTTGGATAGAAATACGCGGTCCGGATTTGAAACGAAACATAGGTCCAATAAACGACCTAGTGAATTTTTAATATTGTTAATTTGAGACAATGACAAATCTAGCAAGCCTTCAATAAAGTCATGCTGGGCTAGTGGAAGTAAAACATTTGATTGTTCATCTGTTGACCACGATGTTCCCGGGATATTAAAATCTCCTAGAACTAAAAGTTGGTCTCTATCGGTCAGTTTGTTCGACACTGACTGTATGGCAAAAAGATGATTTAAGTAGTCTGGAAATTCAGATGCAGGCGGTATATACGAGCAGGTGATATAAATAAAACTACCGGGAAACGACAGCCTTACACATATGAACTCTATATTATAAAATTCATCAAATGTGACCACTTCTGACGTGAGAGTTGAGTTCACGGCAATTAAAACACCACCGCCTCGTCTGGATGGTCATGCCTATAGGTGGTGTACTACCAGGAAAAATTTCGGAGTTTTAGATCTCCTCTTTTAGCCAGGTCTCTGTAAATACAATAATATGGGAAGCAAAAGAAAGACTATCCGAATACAATTTATATAGCTTACTGCGCTAGCCTCTCGTATTCTGATAGGAAAGAATTAAGCTAGTTTTTAGTTTTTTGAAGACGAAGATAGGGTACAAGATGAAGATGAAGATGCCGCACTACTCTGGCCTTGATTGGGGAGTCTAGTCTGCACGGGTCTTTTTCTTTTATTTGTATTCCTAGTTTCGAACTCCTTTACCACCATAAGATCTGGCCAGAAAGCTTCTGAGCAAATGGTTGAAAAGAGATCGTTCGGAAGAAAGATCTTAAAAGATGAGGTGTCCCTCGCATAAGTGAAATTAAACTTTTCCACTTTAATGTTTTTGGCATTTGTTTTCTGCTGTATATAGTCCAACACCTCGGATGCCGTTTGGTCAGGCGAAAGACGAGAAATAAATATTTGTTTTTTGGGTTGAACCACTGAAAGAGGTTTTGGTACTGCGGATTGAGTTTCTGCAGCGCCAACTTGTGCCGGTATACCAGACTCAACATTCCCTGGAGGTGACAAGTTATTAGTAATGGGCGGGGCAACAGGGGGGTCTACTACGGATGATACGGATTCCAATTGATCCAAATCTTTTTTAGCAGCTGATCGTAGCAACATTTGGGGATTTGCTACGGTCGACAGCTGATTCGTCGTGGAGCTCTGTTTATTACTTTCCGGGGGTTGCGGGGTGTTTTTCTTAGGCTGCCTGCCACCAGTGGCCTTTTTGCGCTTTGGAGACTCGTCAATTAGCTTAAGCCTTAAGGCTATTAAATTGAGAGTCCAGCGCTGAGAGTAAATCATCCGCTCGGCGAAAACTATCTCTAGCAACACCAAAACTATTGAATAAACTCTTTAAGCCGCCTTTGGTTTGGCGCATAAAAGATCTCATCTCTTGCGCTACTAGAAGACAAGGATCACAACAATAAAGTAAATTGTGACCCCTAGCCAGGTCATCACTGGTTCGGCCAGTATAGCCGGCACACTTGGTATGAGCCATTTTTTCATACAGCCAACAGGTCAGTTTTGACTGATCAGCTCTGATTAATTGATGGCAATTATTAATAGAGCAGACAAAAGTATCCATATTTGTAAATATTTTGCCCACTGTACCAAACAGAAATGTAGGGACCGAAATTTGCGAACGAGCAGTTAAAAGTACCGCAAGAGCACCGACTCCGCACGCTTTAAATTTCGAAAGAGGGAAAAGTTGAGAGAGAATGCGAGAATGCGGGAGAGCGGGAGCGTAATGCAGTTAATGCGAATGCAGAAAACAACAACACAAACTGCACTGTAGCTTTTACGGACACCGCACAAAGGAAAGGCAAAAGAAATCACAAAAACAAAAAACACAGAACACAATATTAAAATTGGAAATTGTTTTAATGAGATTGTGCACAGAATAGAGTAAATTCACTCGCGAAATATAAGAAGTAATATGATAAATCAAATTAGGGACCGAATATTTAAGTTTTAATTAAAACCGTCTAAAGGTAAACACGAAAACAAATAAAAATTCGGAGCGCGAAAAAAACACAACTTCACTTTGGAAGTCGAATCAGAATTAGAAAAATAAAGATAAATAAATACTTAAATTTCACTGTGTAATTTTTGTTATTATAATTAAAAATAAAGAGTTCTAATATAAATAAAAAAAATGACTAATCTTAATTTTATATTGTTTTTTAAAAACATTTTTTTTGTTTTTGTCCTTCAATATAATGTACCGCCCTTAACTGCAACACAAAAGATGTGGCAAAATAAAAAGGAAGCGATCGGTATTTAAAAAAAAAAATTGAAAATTAATATAATTATAGAAAAAGATCCTACCATATTTAAAATCTTCGGTACAAAAAGGTTAAGTTCAAAGAGAGGGAGTAAACTGATGGAATACGCACACATACATACATCCGTAATTCGGCAAATTTGGACTTACATATATATGTGTTTATAGGTAGCAATTCTGTCAGTTTCAAAATGAATCCACATGGAAATGGTGCTGGGCAGTGGGTTGCATGGCAACCCAATTACACGGCAGCTCCAGCTAGCTATTCCTATCCGTATCAAGCTGCAGTTCCGCCTCCAGTTGTGTGCCAACACGTCCCGCAACCCCCCACCGGGAAAATTCCTCTGGAAAATAACATATTTTCAAGAGGTTTCTCCATAGAAGCGGAAGGGACTAAACCTCATTCACCCCTTACATTTCTTCCATCTCTGGTTTCAAAATACACGGGGGTGACACAAAAAGTAAGGGGGAAATGAGGTTTCTATCTGGATCTCTGGCAGAAGAATGCAGGACAAAATCCATTGGTTTTTCGACTTCCCGCATTATAGATTTTCCACACGTACCCAGTTATGGTTTTCCTCCACTTGCAATATCTGCTTTTCTACACCCTCCCAGTTTTGGTTTTTCCAGACCCTCGCAGTTTTGGTTTTGCACTGCTTTGCAGTATCTGATTTTCCACAATAAAAATCATGTTTTTTGTAATATTTGTTTGTGTATTTATTAATAATATTTACAATCGAAGCATTGGAACTACAAATTTTTAATGCCTGAAGCATTCCCGGGTTTTGCTTGGCCGAATGCAGTACTTTGATATCCATTTCTTGTCTGTCTTCTGAAAATATCAAACATAATTTAGATATGAATGTAAGACCTGGAATAATAATAAGAGTAATTACCATTATTAGGTCTCCGCACAAAATTAAAGGATCTCTCCAGAAATTATGCCTGGTTTGCCATGGCCGATCATTTACCATCTGTTCAGTTGTTTTATGTCGGGTATCTATATCAAAAACTATGAGAAGAATAAATAAAATATGACAAACGCAGGCGCAACACTTCTGGTCCCAAGAAGTCTCAGTCGGCCTGGCTGAAATAAATGTTATATTTTGATTAAGTTAAACAACTAAGTTAGTAGGGGAGAGTGGGGGAATTTCGTCAGCATTTTTTCAAAGCTATTTTTTGTCCATCTTGAGACACGTTATCATATTTATATTTTTATTGTTGAATGCGGTTAGCACCAAGCTTTAAAATGTGACATTCCCCTATTTTTTTAATTAGCTTGGTGATTTATAAAAAAATAAAATGTAAAACCAATATACTGGGGCAATCTCACCACACAGGGGGGTAAAATCACCACACAACTGGGGAAATTTCGTCACCTGAAAAATGTAGGGAGTTTAACGCCTGAAAATATGCTACACTGATCAAGCGTACCATTTTTGTTGACGTCCTATATTTGTTGCTGCTGCTGGTAGTCTGTTCGTTAGCCAGCTCGTCAAATATAAAAATATGTATTTAAAATAGGTGCGAATTTACCCTTAGCGTAGGGTGGAGAAATTTCCCCAGACCGTGCTTTTTTAGAAATAATTATTTTTCTTGCGAAATTAGGCGCGAAGTTAAAAATCACTGACGCAGAAATGCACATTATAGCACTGTGTATTATATAAAACATCGTGTATCTTATTCCTTTTGAATTGTGGCATACAGAAAAAATTTCGTCGAGAACTAAATGTAGCTTTTGAACTGTTAAAACACATTTAATATTATAGCTTAATTATCTTGGCCTTCTGTGCAAAACAAATGCATTGGTTGTGTCTGGCCGTCTTGAAGGACTAAAACAAAAAAATTATATATTTTTACGACTTATGGATTCCGAGATATTGCAGGTGACGAAATTGCCCCTGTGACGAAATTCCCCCACTCTCCCCTACTGAAGTTCTATTTATACAACCATTTAATGAACACCTCACACCATTTACCACTGGTAAAGATTAAAAACATTTCAAGTGTCACTGAAATGCAGAATTTGTGTTGAAGATAGCATCCGGAGGCGTATATTTATTAATGGCGAAAATATCTGTGATACTAACCTTTGTAACGCTGAAATAAAGGTTATAAAAAGACAAAATTCATTTTATCACTTACCTTTTTATTGTTTTTTAGATTAAAATTAACTATTTTCACTTTTTTTTCACTTTTTCCAACAAATTTAAAAATGATGTGACCCTGCATTATATTCTTGATAATACCATACAAAATGCAGATAAATGTGGGGTAATTTTCTTTGGAAAGTTGGGTCACACTTTGGCGCCGAATAAATATTTAAACAATACTTTTCAGGGACCGTAATCATTAAAGGTTACGTATATTATAGGAATATTAGGCATTTTTCGTGTTATCAATACCACCAACACGAATTTTTATATTTTAACAACACTTAAAAATGGCTTAGGCCACGATCTGACGATCAAATTATTTTATTTCACAGAAAATGTTTAAAAATGTAAAAAACAACAATAGTTTTCTTTGTAATTTAATGTAATTCCTTGATAAATGTGATCAAATATTTTAATCGTCTTACCGTGGCTTTTCTCTATAATTTGGTTGAATCCCACATTCATCCTTATTATTATTAGAAAAATGTTGAGTAAAATAAATTAATATTATCATTATAGACATTATGATAATAATGTTATATAGTTTAATTTTTTTGATTAACAATTATTAATATTTTTTCTACGACTTTTAAAATTACTAAAAATTAAAACTAAATGTGAGAACAAGTCTTTTGGTTTTGGTGTAAATCATAGGATTTTTGAATATTATAAGTTGGTGATTTTTTTGTTAAAAAATATTATAATCGTAGTGCCTGATATTGATGCTACTCAGAAACCCACCCTCATTTAGCGCTCAGAAATTATCTATCCCTACACCGCCGCCTGCAAAAAGGAACAGGATTTCAAGAACACAAAAACCAACTTCTCACATTCCCGCTGGGTTGCCTTTCTAGATCTTTTACACCCTCACACACACACAGCTATATATGTATTTAATACATTCAGAAAATGTAAATGAGTGGTGTAAAAATGGTGTAAAAATGATATTTTAAATTAGTTCTTTGTTACTGAGGAACACATTGACATCGTCGGTTTTATCCCAAAACAGTTTTTAAAGTTTATATCGATTCGTTCGTTTGTTCTTTTCAAAGAAATTTATTAAAATTATTAACAATGGCGTAGCTGCTTTTATGAATCACCACAAGGTGTGCTCATCTCAAACTGAAGCTGTATCTGAAGAATAGAAACTTACATGCGATATGTGTAATGAAGTTATGAGTGCAACTGCTTTCGAGGATCATTACAAGGTGTGCTCAGATCAAAATGATAGTTCATCTGAAGAAACAAATTATACGTGTGCTGTGTGTTTAATGGATTTTGACATAACTGAACTTGAAGATCACTACAACAACTGCAAAGATTTAAATAATATTATAATACCCGATACAACCCAACACCAGTACATTCAAGTAGAAAATGATGATCAACCCTCAACATCACGTGCTGCAATGAAGCGAAACAGGATAGGATCAGATATTTCGAATTCAAAGAGATCAAAAAGGAGTAAGACACAAACAAAAATAATATGTGACTCGTGTGGAGAAACTTATCCGATTAGACGATTCTTAAGCATATTTCATAAAAAAAAAACATAAAAATACTGAAGCTGAAAAAAATTCTAACGCTGAAATTATTAAGTTAGCATTGAAATCAAATTTCCCAATAAAGTCATATCGATTCCAAAAACCTGGTATTGATTCGATTGTGATAAAAGATTTTTATAATAATTGTCAAGACAACATTTTAACAATTCTTAACAGATGGTGTAAGGAATACATCTCAATTAAATTCAGCCTTAAAATTGTTGAGCTGTATGTCAAATTCACTGATGATGAACAATGCATTGACACCAAGATACATTTTAGTACTCCTTACATAACTGTGTATAATGGCTTTGAATTAATTCCGTCCCTTGATAAAGCTATTGATTATTTATCAAATGAAAGCAGTGAGTTTCAAGAACGAGACTCGGGATGGGCAATTAAGTCATTTAAATTTTTTGATCTTTTAATACTAAAATTGGAGCACATACCCGTAAGGGGATTTATTGTGGCACCGGAACCCATTAAGTCAAGACATGCTTTGATTAATGTGAAAAACGAGGACAATTATTGTTTTAAATGGAGTTTACTTGCATCCATTGCATATAAAATTCACCGTACAACAACCTTTACAACTACGAATCAGATGTATAAAGCAAGACAGAAGTTGCAATATACCGAAACCTATAAATGTTATGACATTACGCAAGACTTTATTCGCTACGGTGGTGTTGCAATGAACTTTTCGGGTTTTGAGTTCCCATTACAACAAAAGGAATTAAGCTGTTTGAAAAACAAAATACTAGTTTCAGCATAAATGTATATGAAATTGACTATAACAGAAAGCAAGTCGTGGGTCCTGTTGTAAGAACACAATATAGATCAAGACTAAATCATATAAATTTGCTGAATATTGAGGCAAATAACTCAATGCATTATTCATACATAACTAGCATGAAAACGTTATGCTACTCACAGCATTCAAAGTCCAATTCAGAGGCCTACTTTTGTGAGAATTGCTTACAGTTTATCACTACAACAAATACTACTCATAACACTAAGGAGTGTGGAAAAGTAGCTGCTGAATATCCTAAACCAAATTCAACAACCAAATTCACACGTTATTATAAAAAAACAAGAGAGAACGCTATAGTCGGGTTGGTGTCCCGACTATCTAATACCCGTCACTCAGCTAAAGGGAGTGCGAACGCTGTGTCGGGTTGGTGTCCCGACTAATAATCGTAACTCAGCTAAAGGGAGTGCGAGGGAGATAGATATATGTTGACAATTTATAAAGCGTATAACTTTTTAATGAATGGTCCGATTTGAAAAATGTCTTCTACATTTCGATAGGTATAAATATACACAACAAAATTGCATTTATACTTCTCGGAAATCTTTAACGATGTGGGCGCAGGACCCATTTTAAAATCGTTAGTGGGCGATTGTGGGCGTTAGAGGGGGCGTGGCGCTCGGCTAAAATAAACTTGCGCTGCGTAGGAAGCCAAAGAATATGTGTGGGAAATCTCAACCTTCTAGCTTTTGTAGTTTCTGAGATCTCAGCGTTCATACAGACGGACAGACGGACAGACGGACATGGCTAGATCGACTCGTCTAGTGACCCTGATCAAGAATATATATACTTTATGGGGTCGGAAACGCTTCCTTCTAGCTGTTACATACTTTTGCACGAATCTAGTATACCCTTTTACTCTACGAGTAACGGGTATAACTATCGCCCCCCGTGGTGATATATGCAGATATTGAGGCGGTATTAAAAACCTACCACACAGTGCAGAACTCTCCCTCAGTTTCATCAACAACAAAGGCTCAAGAGCATATTCCATGTGCTGTTTCGTTTTATGTTGTACATAAATATAATCCATCGGACAATAAACTCTATACATTTGAAGGTAATTATTAATAGTGTATTCTAAATGCAGATTTTTATACCCGTTACTCGTAGAGTAAAAGGGTATACTAGATTCGTGCAAAAGTATGTAACAGCTAGAAGGAAGCGTTTCCGACCCCATAAAGTATATATATTCTTGATCAGGGTCACTAGCCGAGTCGATCTAGCCATGTCCGTCTGTCCGTCTGTCTGTCTGTCTGTCTGTCTGTCTGTCTGTCTGTCCGTCTGTATGAACGCTGAGATCTCAGAAACAACAAAAGCTAGAAGGTTGAGATTTCCCACACATATTCTTTGGCTTCCTACGCAGCGCAAGTTTATTTTAGCCGAGCGCCACGCCCCCATCTAACGCCCACAATCGCCCACTAACGATTTTAAAATGGGTCCTGCGCCCACATCTTTAAAGATTTCCGAGAAGTATAAATGCAATTTTGTTGTGTATATGTATACCTATCGAAATGTAGAAGACATTTTTCAAATCGGACCATTCATTAAAAAGTTATACGCAATCAAAAATTATATATCTATCTCCCTCGCACTCCCTTTAGCTGAGTTACGATTATTGGTCGGGACACCAACCGGACACAGCGTTCGCACTCCCTTTAGCTGAGTGACGGGTATTAGATAGTCGGGACAACAACCCGACTATAGCGTTCTCTCTTGTTTATAATATTATTATTTATTTTCTTTATTAAAGGCTCCGAATGCATAACGACATTTTGTAAAGCACTTCATGAAACCACAAAGCATCTTTACAATCGATACTGGGGAAATCAGACCGTAGCAACTCAAGAATTGGACCCATGCGAAGAGTACTTCTACGAGAACGACTATTGCTGTGCCTGTGAGCTGCCAATTGAAGACGGACCCGAAAAATATTTCAATCAATTTACCGGTATCTTTGTAGGTCCTATCCATAAAAAATGCATCAAAGATTATAGATTCACGCAGGCATTTTTTCCTGTTGTATTTCATAACCTCTCAAGATACGACTTACATTTATTTATAAAACACTTAGGAGATAATTTAAAACCAATTCCTTGTAATAAGGAACTATATATTTCTCTATCTCAGACTATAAGATTAGGTGGAAACGATCGATATCAAATTCAGTTTATAGATTCGAACAGATTTTTGAATTCAAGTTTAGAAAAGTTAGCTAGTTACATGGATAATGCTAATTTCAATCTTTTAAAAAGTAAATTTGAAGGAGAAAAATTTTATTTAATGAGGCGAAAGGGTGTATTCCCATATGACTTTTTAGACAGTCTAAAAAAACTTGAAGTTACAGCACTTCCACCCATTAAATATTTTTTCAATTCATTAACAGATCAAAAATGTTCTGATGATGACTATGCATTTGCACAGAATGTTTGGTCTACATTTAATTGTACAAATTTAAGAGATTACTTAGTTCTATATTTAAAATCAGACGTAATGATACTAGCAGACGTCTTTGAGAATTTTAGAGAAATTTGTTTGAAGATATACAAGTTAGATCCTGTTAATTACGTTACAGCTCCCTCGATTTTATGGGATGCGATGCTAAAATTTACACGAGTAGAGTTAGTGTTAATAAGTAATCCCGATATGTATAATTTTATTAAAAGGTCTATACGAGGAGGGTTGACTCAGTGCACACAGAGAATTTCAGTTGCGAACAATAAATATTTAAATGATTTTGATAGTAGTAAACCTACTAATTTCTTAGCATACATTGATGCTAACAATTTATATGGTTGGGCTATGAGTCAGCCCCTTCCTTTATCCGATTTCAAATTTTTAAATGATCAGGAAATTAATAACCTAAACGTATTAAGCATATCAACAAATGAAGATATAGGCTTTATGCTCGAAGTAGACCTAGAATATCCTGATGAGGTACACGTAGCACATAACTCACTTCCCTTTTGTCCGGAAAATAAATTACCCCCGGGATCAAAAACCCCAAAATTAATAGCTGACTTAACAAACAAAGAAAGCTATATAATTCACTTAAAAAACCTACAGTTGTGCATCCAACATGGTATGAAATTAAAAAAAAATCATAGGGTACTTTCCTTTAGGCAATCTTGTTGGTTAAAACCATATATTGATTTAAATACTAACCATCGAAAATTAGCCAAAAATGAATTTGAAAAAAAATTTTTAACTAATGAATAATGCCGTATACGGAAAAACGATGGAGAACGTAGCAAAGAGGAGGGATATAACTCTTGTAACTGATTATGATACAAAAAGGAACTCCCCGGGATTTAGACAACGTGTAGCTAGACATAATTTTCACAGTGTAGAAATTTGTGGTCCGAATTTAGCAGCAATTGAAGCCACGAAGACTAGAATTCTTTATGAAAAACCAATCTATATTGGGTCATTGTATAAATTGTATAAAGCAAAAAAAAAACATATTACGGTGAACAGAGAACAATAAGAAGTAGAGCACATAACCTATATACAGAAATTGTTAAAAAAATAAGTCTTAATTATAAGGATGATAAAAGATTTGTACTACCTGATACTATTAACACATTAGCCTATGGTCATAAGGAATTAAGAAATTTTTTAGATGATGATAATTTAATATAAAAATGTATAATGTATATATTTTAATACAAAATAATGTAAAAAAAAAAAAATTAAAATGAAAAATAAATAAATAAAATAAAAATATAAAATGAACTATTTATGTGTTTTGTGTTTTTCTAATTTTTTATTTCAGCAAATTTTTTTTATCTATCCACAAACTATGACTTTCATTAAATCCAAGCCATTTCACCTTGATTTTATTCTTTCGTCTTTTTATTATTTGTTCTACTAGGTATGCGTTGGGATCTTTAACGTGTTGAAGTTCTTGCTCATAAAATGATCCACTTATGTGTACCCTCTTATAATCTTGCAACTCATATGTTGCAGGGGAGGTAGACTTAACTTTCGTTACTTTAAAAATTTCTGTTGTCCAATTTGGCTCATAACCCTTCATAAATACTCCTTTATATTTACTTATTCTTACATAATCCCCTACAGAGAATTTATGTTTTGGGAAAATTTTTGGAATATTATATACTGATTTTAAAATAAATTCTTCATTTTGTATGCCTACAGCAGCTGGTTTCATTTTAATGGTTCGGTGATATGAATTATTATAATCATATACAAGGTCTTGTTTTGGGAAAATTTTTGGAATATTATATACTGATTTTAAAATAAATTCTTCATTTTGTATGCCTACAGCAGCTGGTTTCATTTTAATGGTTCGGTGATATGAATTATTATAATCATATACAAGGTCTTTAATTTTATGAATCCATCTATATTTACCAATCATACTAAACATTTTCCACATACGATTTTTTAATGTTCGATTAAAACGCACACATATAGATGCTTTCAAGTGTGTATAGGTATGGTAATGATTTATATGTTGATTTTTCATTAATAATCCGAATGTAGAATTAAACAAGAGAGAACGTTATAGTCGGGTGCCACGACTATCAGATACCCGTTACTCAGGTAAAGGGAGTGCGAGGGAGATAGAGATAGAGATAGAAAACTTTGATCACGCATAACTTTTTAACGAATGGTCCGATTTGAAAATTTTCTTCTACATTTCGATAGGTATTGATAAACACAATAAAACTACATTTTTACTTTTCAAAAATATTAAAATTTTTAAAATCGTATATAAGCGATTGTGGGCGTTAGAGAAGGCGTGGCACCATTTAGAAACAAACTTGCGCTGCGTAGGAACTCCTAAAATCTGCATGCAAAATGCCAATCTTCTAGCTTTTATAGTTTCCGAGATCTCAGCGTTCATACAGACAGACAGACGGACAGACGGACAGCCAGACGGACAGACGGACATGGCTAGATCGACTCGGCTAGTGATCCTGATCAAGAATATATATACTTTATGGGGTCGGAAATGCTTCCTTCTCCCTGTTACATACTTTTGCACGAATACAATATACCCTTTTACTCTACGAGTAACGGGTATAAAAATTCTTTTCCTTGATCTGACTGAATATTCTTTGGTATAGCATTAGCGGTTTTAAATACCGTTCTCATTGCTTCTGCTACATCCGGTGCGGACTTTGTTTTAACTGCAACGGCGTATGCCTACTTTGAGAATGTGTCAATTACAGTCAGTAAGTATTTATATCCACTATTTTCTTTACTAAAAGGAATCATTTCAACCAAATCAATTTGCCAGGTATCGTTTATCCCTTTTTGAACAAATTTACGGCGAACAAAGTTCTTTCGAACCTGCTTATGAATTTCATTAACAACTATCTGTTTACTCATTTTATTATTTTTTTTAGATGATGATGAATGCTTAGACATAAGTGATTGCTTATATTCAAGTACTTCGCTTTTTATTTCTTTACGCATCTTTTTAGATATTTCAAAACACAATCTAGTTAAATCTATTTGAACATTTTTATCGTAAAGCTACACACATTGGAATAATATGATTATAGTAAAGGTATATAACTTGCTGTCTTAATATAGAATTCCAACATAAAAATGTTGTAAAAAATATACCAAATCTTATAAAAGATCTCCACGACTCACTATCAAACTCAATTTTGTTTCCGTACTGGTTTATTACCATCACGTACTGTTTGTCGGACTTACGAAACCTAAAATTACATTTAATAGTACTCATAGATGGATGATCAATAATTGTATCCGGCATCAAGAAGTCGTACTGATCCAGTTTCAATTGAATATATTCCTTGTATGTAAGGAGTTGCATCCATTGATCTTTATCAAATCCAACAACATTTTTTTTATTTTGCTGCATCCAAACCATCGGTAAAAATTTTCGGGTGGTCGACAGTCCACATTTCAATCTTAAATTATGTACTACATAATATTCGAAACCAAAAATTACTTCATGATCCTGGTTCTTTCGCGATTTTGAATTTTTATTATCTTGATGAGTGTCCATTATGTTTGAATACTTCTTTCAAACTGGTTCTTTTCATCTAGCAGCCCGCTATATAAAGGAGACAGATTTGGAATCGGGCCATCAGTTGTGAAAAAGATCTCTATCAATCATGAGCACGGTAGATCGAAACTCAAGCGTTATAGTTGATTTTCAATATTTATTTGGAAACAATAAACAACTTTTTATTAAGGAACTCGCATTTATGCCGTCTGGGACAGTGATACCCAACTTCTTTCATTTTAAACCACCATTTAACATAAAGGAATTGGATAATGATACTATTAGACAACAAAATTTAAACCGACAAAATATAAACGGATTGGATTGGTCAGCAGGAGATGTTCCATATACGGCGCTAGAAGAGATACTTACATCACTAAATAAATACAGTACAATTATTGTACGCGGAGATATAAAAAAAAATTTTTTGGAAAAATATTTATCGACAACCATTATCGATATAGATATTGGAAAAAGTTTAACCCAATTACCAAATTTTTTCACCAGTTGTAGAATACATAAAAAAAAACTTCCACTTAGATGTGCTCTAAATAATTTGTTTAAACTATTTGTAATTTTGGAAAACTCAAATTATGCTGTATATTGTAGCGCTGACCCATATGTTTAAGTATCAGTAAAAAAAAATAGTTGAACTAATAGGTTGTATTACTCAATGGATTCCATTAAGGGAATGTTTGGGAAAAATCCCCGCAAAAGGGGATACTCTCAACTCATTTATTGTAATTATTGTGGTTCTGATACTCACTTCGAGAAGAACTGTGCCAAGAAACGCGATCAAGAGAAACTTAAGAAAAATTAGTGTAATTCAAAAAGTATATGAGAAAATCATAAAATTAAAATTATTTTAAAGTTTATTCTGAATAAAATACAATTGTTTAATAACACTATGCAGCATCAAAAATTAACCTCGATGATTGCTATATTTTTGGATTCGTTACGAATTCCCAAGTTAAACTGCGTTTTCCAAAGAGTTCCCCGACGCAAGGATTCTTAGCAAAAGGACCTCAAAGTTCGAAAAATGCTGAAATTGACCAACTTTGCGGAGCTCTCAGAGGCAAATGGATGCATGGCTTGGTTCGAAGTTAAAGTTTTTTAAAAGATACACCCTTTATCTTTCAAACCCCATACATAAAATAATTTTAGGATATTTTTTAAGGCAGAAAAAAATTCCAAAAAACAACTGAAAAACATACAGCTGCGGTCAAATTAGTAGCAGTGTTGCCGCCTTGTGTTTTTAAAAGTTTCATTGTTGTAAATACAATATTACCAGGAAAAGATCAATTACAACAACAAACTTTTAAATACACAGGGCGGCTACACTACTACCATTTTGACCGCAGCTGTATACTTTTATGTTTTTTGACTATGTTTTCTAGAATTTGTTTCTGCCTTAAAAAAAAAATCCTAAAAATTTTTTAAGTATGGGGTTTAAAAGATAAAGGGTGTATCTTTGAAAATACTTTAACATCGAATCAAACCATGCATCCATTTGCCTCTGAGAGCTCCGCAAAGTTGGCCAATTTCAGCATTTTTCGAACTTTGAGGTCCTTTTGCTAAGAATCCTTGCGTCGGGGAACATTTTGGAAAACGCAGCTTAACTTGGGAATTCGTAACGAAACCAAAAATATAGCATCCATCGAGGTAAATTTAAAAAGCACTAAAAATGCTGCACAGTGTAAGTTATAAAAAATAAAAAAATGTTTTCACAATTTATACATTCTTTCACAATGCTAATTTGTGGACCATCAGGTTCGGGAAAAACTACCTTCTTGGAAAATCTAATTACCAAGAAGAGTGATCTTTTTAATATTTCAATAGGTCGAATTATTTGGTGTTATGGAGAGGAGAGTGCCAAACCCAATTTGAACAAGGTTGAATACTTTAAAGGAGTTTCTGAAACGATTGAAAATGAAGCAAATGAACCTATTCTTTTAATATTAGATGACTTAATGATGGGAGCGTTTAACAAAAATGTTTGCGAACTGTTCACTAAAGGTTCACACCATCGGAACTTATCACTATGGACGGCAGTCCATGTAGTGACGAAGCGCACCAGGAGAGTGTGCGAAGGCGGCTACTATTATATAGCCGCAAAATTGAAAATCTGCTGTAATAGTCCGATCGTAATGAGTAATACACCAATCGAAAGGTATTGCGAAAACTAACAGGATTGCATACCAAGACTTTAAGAAAATCAATTGGCTTGGGAGAGAGAGCGGTGAAAGTGAAAAAGTGAAAATTTTGAAATTTGGAGCTGTTGGGGCCGGTGGGTATAAATGCCCCATCGCAATGTTTTAGTTGTATTCCTTTTGAAAATATCCGACGCTCCGTTCAAAAGTTATAGCCAAAATAAGATTTTCTTCTTCTTCCCAAAATGAAAATTTAATTCTGTTTGTCAGTTTGTCCGCTTGTCAGTTTGTCCAAAATATGTTTTTTAAGTTCTGAAAATTTGATATGACGTTCATCACATCGATATAAAAAACTTTTGTTCTACCACTTTTGGAAAAAGCCGCTAGTTTAGCGGGAAAACAGCTATAAATAGCTAAAATTCGGAAAGCCGTAACTTCTATACTACTAAAGCTACAGACTTGTGCTGCATCTCGTTTAAAAGGTATTTTTTTATTTGCAATTTGTGTATATGTAATAGTTAAAAAGATATGAACAAAATAATTTTTTTTAAACTTTCTTTTTAGCTTTTTTTAAATTTTCTCAAAAACGGCTCTAACGATTTTCCGTACAACTTTAAACTGTATATCCCTTGAGATTCCTTAAATTTTGGTATAAATCATGTTACTGTAAAAAATCACATTTAAAAGTTTTTAAGAAACGACAATAGCCACTTTTGCCAGCTCAGAACAACTAACGCTTCCTGAGTGTTGAATTTTGTGCGTGGGTATCCAAACAATACAATACAATATTAGGGTCATGAAATCAGTTAATTTGCATTTAACAGTTCCATATAGGAATCTTTTGTTCTACGACTTTTGGAAAAACCCTCTACTTTAGCGGGAAAAAAACTAAAAATAGCTCAATTTCGTTAGTTTTTAAGTTCTACACTACTAAAGGTACAGACATGTCCTATACCTCGTTTAAAAGGTATTTTGAAATACTTAAACGCCTTTTTAACTTAATTTGTTTAAATACAATGGCTAACAAATTATGATTGACCAATTTAAATTTAAATGTATATATTAGCTCCTATGAGAGCAAATGTAAACAAACAAAAACTTCTGATATCAAATAAAACAAGAGAGAACGCTATAATCGGGTTGTTGTCCCGACTATCTAATACCCGTCACTCAGCTAAAGGGAGTGCGAACGCTGTGTCGGGTTGGTGTCCCGACTAATAATCGTAATATATGATGGACGTTGATGCACTACGAGCAGTACAAACAAGTGGCCCAACGATACCAAGCACGTGCTTGTTACGCGCGGGACCCTTTATCAATTAGGGCAAAAATGCGAGTTCGCGAGGAAAAGACATGAAACCAAATACTACAAATACTACAACTAAGATTGAAGCAAATGAGATAAAATTTTAGTTTTCAATACGGGGATAGATGTTGAAGTGCAAATTAAATGATAAAGATTGTTATAATTTTTACATAGAACACGAAAAGGCTCATGCAGAGTAAAATTTGATGTACATCGAGGCAAATTAAGAGGGTAATAATTTCGTGTTAGTCTAACGGGAACATTAAAAGTTAAACGGTTTACCAGTTCTACGGAATCAATATCACCTCTTATAAGATTTTGCATAAAAATAGTACCAAGCATTATTCTACGGTTTTCAAGTGTAGGTAAATTAAGCAATAGTAATCTACTCTGGTAGGAAGGTAGCCTTACGTTTTGATCCCAGTTCAAACTACGAAGGGCAAAAAGAAGAAATTTTTTTTGCACCGACTCAATACGGTCGATGTGCACTTGATATTGTGGGCTCCAAACTGAAGAACAATATTCCAAAATAGGACGGACAAGGGAGGTAAATAATAATCTGGTTGTATAAGGGTCATCAAATTCCTTTGACCAACGCTTTATAAACCCAAAAACACTCATAGCTTTATTGACAGTGGCCATTATGTGGCAATCAAATTTAAGTTTTGGGTCGAGAAGAACACCTAAATCGTTAATTGAATATATACGGTCGAGTGGTGTATTTTGAAGAGAATAACTAACAAACGTAGGAGTGCCCCTGTAAAAAGTCATAACGTTGCATTTAAGGCAGTTCAGATTTAAAAGGTTGTACTCACACCATCCCTGAAAACAATCAATATCTGACTGTAAGTTGAAACCGGACCCTACATCTTTATATGATAAACAAAGCTTAACATCGTCAGCGTACATTAGTACACGAGAATGAGCTACGATAGAGGGAAGATCGTTAATAAACAAAGTAAACAGCAAAGGGCCTAAATGACTACCTTGAGGAACTCCAGATGTCACGTTGATCATTTTAGAAACAGCGCTCTTAAATATAACCCTCTGAGTCCTACCATTCAAGTAACTTGAAATCCAAGTTAATAGATTACATGGGAACCCAAGCTGATCTAATTTGAATAAAAGGAGAGAGTGGTTAACAGAGTCAAAGGCCTTACTAAAATCTGTATATATAACGTCAGTCTGCATGTTATTCTTATATCCATTTATTACAATAGATGATAGTTCAAGAAGGTTGGTGGTGGTCGATCTTCGCTTAACAAAACCATGCTGACACGGTGATATTAGCGAGGAACATAAATGCTGCAAATGAGAAGTAATAATACATTCAAATGCTTTAGGAATTGCCGACAATTTAGAAATGCCTCTATAATTCTGAGCATCCGCCTTCGCACCCTTTTTGTGGAGTGGAATAATGAAAGAGTCCTTCCAGATAGTTGGAAAAACTGATGATGAAATAGACAAATGAAAAAGTTTAAGAATCGGTTTACAAATGGTTGCTAAATCCTTTAAAAGAGAACTTTCGGTAATTACAGGGGTAAAAATACAATTAGCCCTATTTAAGTGGTTAGGGTAGGTAGGGTTTGACCAAGCAGCCGAACTATAAGTAGTTTGGAAAAACTCGGCAAATAAATCCGCAATTTCAGAATCCGACGATGCCTCTTTTGAGTTTAAACGTACCGATGAAGGCAATGCCGAAGACTTTCGCTTGGCATTAACGAAGTTATAAAACTGCTTCGGATCATTTGAAAACTCGAATTTACATCGATTTAAATACATGGAATAGCAATGACTGTTGAGAACATTAAAATCTGAACGAGCCACAACATATTTCGCAAAATCAGATGGCTTTCCCGTTTTTTTATACTTTTTATAAGTGTTGGATTTAAGATTTTTAAGTCTTTGAAGCTCATTGTTAAACCAAGGAGGCCTGTTTAGCTTCGGAGGAAGACTGTCAGGTACGCATTCGTCAAAGAAAGTGTTTAAAACGCTATAGAAAAGTTCAATTGCACTGTCAATATCCATGCAATTGTACAAATCAGTCCAATTATATTGAGAAATCATGTAGTTTAGTTTATTATAGTCACATTTACGAAAGCATCTCCTTTTAGTTTGAGGAACTAAAGGAGAAAGGGTATCAGTACAGGGGAGGCCAATTGTCAATTCCAAAGTTGGATGATATTGGTCTTCAGGTACAACAAGTGCGTCAATTCTAGCTACAGTGACTTCATGCGGATCTAAAACAAAGACTAGATCTAATTGTCTATTTAATGAATTTCGTATAAAGCTTACTTGCTGTAACGATAATTCTAAAAGGCCATCCACAAAATCATGGGCGGATAAAGGAGTAGCGACAAGTGAGTCAGTGGGAAGAGACCAAGAGATATTTGGGAGATTAAAGTCACCCAAAACAATCAAAAGGTCTCTGTTAGAAAGAAAGGATAGAACAGATTTAATAGCAGACAGATGGTGCTCATAAATTATTAAATCAGAGCCAGGAGGAATATAAGAGCAGGTTACAAAAATAGATAAGGATTGAATGGGAACTTTGACACTAACAAATTCAATATCGTTAGGGATATGAATGTTAAGCCTCTCCGATGTTAAACTAGAGGTAACGGCAATCAGAACACCACCCCCCCTACGCGGGGAGCGATCGGTCCTGTAGGTGTTAAAGTTCATTGACAAAACTTCAGAGTCAGATATCTCTGGTTTCAGCCAAGTCTCCGTAAAAGCCAAAATATCTTCAGTAAATGCAGAGGAGTCAGCATAAAGCTTTGGTAGCTTCATATTTAGTCCTCTAACATTTTGATAAGCCAAAAATAAACCTGTTAGTTTTTTGGCACAGTGGAAGGCCTATTATTAGGCACAGTGGAAAGCCGATTATTAGGCACAGTGGGAGGCCTGTTATTTGTTCTCGGTTTATTGGGAACAAATTCTTTTATTACCAAATCATCATTAAGCCAAAAGCTTTCAGAAAGTAGTACATTAAACACATCAGGCGGAGCAAATATTTTAAAAGAAGATATCCTACGGGCGTACGAAAATCGAAATTGTTCAACTTCAATGTCCTCGGATGGGAATTTTTCACGTATGAATTCCATAACATCCTCAGATTTGGTATCCGGGGTAAATCTAGAAACAAACAATTGCTTCCTATGTGGAACAACTGAAAGTTTCTTACGCCCCCCAGCAGCAGTCTGAACCTCACTCGGCTGGGACCCAGAAGCGGTTCCTACTGTACCTACGGTCAGCACCGACTTCTGTAGCTCAGGTTGGCATCCAGAAACAGGGTCACCTCCGGAACTGGCTGTTACCATAGGCACAGGTGGCTCGCTTACCCCTGTACCGACCGGAACTGCTGCAGCTACCGAGTTCAATGTTTTGTTATGTTTCACGGTCTTATTAACCGCCCCTGAGCTGGCTTTTTTCCGTTTAGGCGACTCAGTTAATAATAATTTCTTATTATTAAATTGGTCGCAAACTGAGTTGAAACCGTCATTGAGCTGTGTGAAAACTCGTGAAAGGTTTAATAGTCCGTCTCGAGTCTGCCTCATAAAGCTGCTCATTTCGACTGTCATTTCCTTGCAGGACTCACATGCCCACATGAGACCGGTACGCATTTCAATGAAGTCTTTAACTCTGCCAGTAAATCCTGCACATTTGACGTGCATGACCGAATCGCAGAGCCAGCAGATAATAAAAGAATCTTTGGTTGACATCGGAAGAGCACAACTTTTCTTCATACAGATAAGGGCCATTTTATAGGAAAAAAAGATTATTCAAAGAAATAGAAAATAAAATGTGGAAAATATACCTCGAGTAAATTTGGCACTGGGATCAAATTCCAAAACCGCAAAAAACACAAAAGTATAAGAGCGCGAGATCGCGAATTAAGTCGAGAGCAAGAGAGCGCGAGAGAAAAAGTGTTCAATCGACTGAGCGTGGCTTGTGCGGCACCAACAACAAAACGAACGAACAGTTACAATGTAAAGCGAGAGAGAGAGACTATGAGAAAAGCACCCAAGAGTCTACAAGAAATTTGGCAGGTTCCGAGAGAGCGAAATTACAGTTAAAATAGAGCGGAATAGAGAGAGAGAAAAAGAGAGAGAATACAAGAGCAAATTTAGAGAGCGCAAAATAACACCAACAAAGCCAAGATATTAAACAAATCTAATGGAAATTGTTAAAATAACTAAAACCACATACCCGTTAAACAGGGAGATCTATTTAAAACACTAACGCGATTGTTAGGCAAACTTTGTTAGATGCTAAACACAAAACACTAGCGTAAAAAATCACAAAAATAAATCAAAAACTCAGAGCACAGGTAAACACAACCGTTCACAAGCGACGCTAAATCGATTATAACTCAGCTAAAGGGAGTGCGAGGGAGATAGATATATAATTTTTGATTGCGTATAACTTTTTAATGAATGGTCCGATTTGAAAAATTGCATTTATACTTCTCGGAAATCTTTGAAGATGTGGGCGCAGGACCCATTTTAAAATCGTTAGTGGGCGATTGTGGGCGTTAGAGGGGGCGTGGCGCTCGGCTAAAATAAACTTGCGCTGCGTAGGAAGCCAAAGAATATGTGTGGGAAATCTCAACCTTCTAGCTTTTGTAGTTTCTGAGATCTCAGCGTTCATACAGACGGACAGACAGACAGACAGACAGACAGACAGACAGACAGACAGACAGACAGACGGACAGACGGACATGGCTAGATCGACTCGGCTAGTGACCCTGGTCAAGAATATATATACTTTATGGGGTCGGAAACGCTTCCTTCTAGCTGTTACATACTTTTGCACGAATCTAGTATACCCTTTTACTCTACGAGTAACGGGTATAAAAACACCTCTTAACGAGTTAAAAAACTAGTGACGATCGCACCTTCAACATACAAAAGTTCTGATATCAACATTTGTGACGAAAAATTATTACACTCGTCATTAAATAGACTTTCTAATATTTTCTCATTCGGCACGCTGCAATAGAAAATGCCTGTGAAGGGAAAAAGGCTGGAATAGTTTGCTAGGGCGGGCCGAATGAGAAAATATTAGAAAGTCTATTTAATGACGAGTGTAATAATTTTTCGTCACAAATGTTGATATCAGAACTAGTCACTAGTTTTTTACCTCGTTAAGAGGTGTTTTTATTTGATCAGTAATAGTGGTAACACAGAACATATTTCATGAATCTTCGCACACCAGGGATATTTCCCTAAATACTAAATATATTGTCGCTTTTAAAAATCCTCGTGATAAGCTTCAATTTCAGTGCTTAGCAAGGCAAATTTATCCCGAAAACCCAGCAGAGTTATTTAGAATATATAAAGAAGTAACGGAGCAACCGCATGGTTATTTACTTATTGATCTCACTCAGGGAATTAACGATCTCTTAAGATTTAGATCAGACATTTTTAATTCGGCATGTACTTTGTGCTATTCCGATGAAAATGTTTTACAAAAAGAATCTTAATCGCTTAAAAGCGAACAAACATTTATTGTATGTACTCAAAAAGGCCGACAATATAGTAATAGTGATAAAGTATAGTAATAGTGAGCTGGTAAAAACAATAGTAGAGATTGTGTTGAATACATTACAAGGAAACCATAAAGTTACAAAAGCACATCTAAATGCATTAAAAAAGTATAAAAATACATTGCGGCACCTTTCATGCCCAAAGCGTACATTGAACTCTAAGAGAAAAGTCCTAATTCAAAAAGGCGGATAAGTTCGTTGCTTTCTGGAATTTTTGGAAAACTTTTAAAACATGATTAAAAGTAAACACAATTTAACTAAAGTCATTTTAATGAATCCTAACTCATACGAAAAATTGCTAAGCAATGATAACGGAAATGAATTAATAAATATGAAATTCCTTCCTATTTTAAATAATAAAGAAATAAGTGATTTTGATAAGTGGTTAAAAATTAGTCAGGAACTGAGTTACTATCAAAATAAAAAACGTATTAAATCCTGGAATATTCAATATTCACAAAAATCACCTCTTATTTCTACAAGAACAAATTAATCTCAAACCACCGATTGGATTGATATGAAACCCAGCACATCAAAATTAAAGTATGATCATTCACCGATAGAAAAAATACAATCTCTCCCCTTACCACCAGAAACGGATGACAGGGTTTTTAATCCAATTCAAATGAAAAACAAAATGATTTTCCAGAAAAACGAAAGTTAAGAGATACTTCTTTTTTGGACAGTAAAATAGATATAAAGAAAATAGGATTGGAAAAAGTAGTAACAAAAGTGAAGCTTAATGAACGACAACGAAAATTAAAAGCAAAACTACAAAAATTAAAAATTGAAACATCACCATATAAAGATCTTAAATATGTAACAGGTCGTGAAAAGTTAACACGATCGGTTCGAGCAAAAATCCCTATACAAACTAGAAAAAACAAAATAAATTGGATTTCATATCAATAACCAAAAATGGGTTATTTAAAAGAGATTTGTATCACCTTGCTCAGTAATGATTCCATGAATGTTTTTCCCGATAACGTTAAGTGTGCATTTACAAATATTGTGAATATTCCTGAAGATATGAACGATGATTGGAAAGTCGGTATTACAGATATATATTTGAATAATTACATTAAGTTTACACCTAACCAAGATACAAGTGTTCTTGAAGAAACCGAATTTGTTAGTCTAGTAAATGCTGAAACATTTAGGTATAAAAATGTTCCGTTGAATCAAAAATACCTGAAAATGGATTAATTTTTATTTACACGGATATAATAAAACCAAGGTCAGTAGGTAGTAAAAGACCCAGATGTCTTCGTGTAATGCATTATAACGGAAAGGAAAAAAATATTCAATTTAAAAATTGTTAGCGCCTGCACTTGAGTCCCTAAGATGTCAACAGCAGCCACAGCCAGCGCCAGCTCAAACCCCGCTACCTGCCGTTCCAGCATTCTATTTTTACTAACCCTAGCCTATTAATCCCTTGCATGGGAGACAAATTGTATGACTTTGTAATTCTGTATATCTTAGAACCTAAGTGATGCAATGTATTTATAACTAACAAACCCCCATGCGATACCTTCGCCATGGTGGCTCTGAAATCATGTATATAAACCCCAGATATTCCCAAATAAAATCAGTACTCAAGCAATACTTGTGTATTCAACATCTCCGAGTTAACCCAATTTATGTGTTGGTTTAGCGGCCTACTGTCACTAGATTATGTTCTAGGGGCAACCTAAAATTATAAAACAATAAAAAGTAATTCTACGAACATTTTGGTGACCCCGACCAGTGTATGAAATTCTAGTCAACTTGGCGACTAATTTTTACACATACGAACTAGACAGATTCTCGATCAACTTGGCGATCGAATCATCTAGATTCTTAAATCTGTTTTTATCATTTGATTAACAGAAAAGATAACTAGGGAAATCTGGCTCGAATAAAACTCCGACCGTTTTCCCGAACAACTTGAACATTGTTTCAAGGAGTAACTTATCAACTTGGCGATCTGTTACGAAATTATTGGAAGTCAACTTGGCGACTCCAATATTTAAACAATTTATAAGTAGAAGTAGTCAACTTGGCGATTCTTCTTACTTTATTAACAACAAAAAAATAAATCCGATTTACTGGAGTCAACTTGGCGATTCCCAGGATAATCGTCGATTTAAATCTCAAATTTAAAGTAGTCAACTGGCGACTCTTTATACATATCTTCAAAAATAAATCTGATTTACTGGAGTCAACTTGGCGATTCCCAGGATAATCATCGATTTAAAATCTAAATTTTAAGTAGTCAACAAGGCGACTCTTGAAATACATCAAACATTTGAAAAATAGAATATTTTTTTACAAATGGTGTTAATAAAATAAAAATTTTAAAAATAAAATAATTGGCTATATTTTCTAATCCAAAAAACCTTATGTGTCTTTGACCACTAAATCGGTTGCGAGTAGAAGCGTATCCAGCTTAATTAAAGCGAATAAATTAACTTCCCACGGGTCAGACACGTTAGTAAGGAAAAAATGGAGGTTGAAAAACTGATTGCCATTCAAAGCCAAATTGGTGAAGAGATCCAAGTTGTGCTTAGAAACATCAAAAAGGATTCTAACACAAGAAAAGAAAAGGTTACGTATTTCGAAGATAGGAAACGACAAATTGAAGATCTGTGGAAATCATTCGAAAAAGGAAATAAATCTATTCTTGAAGAATCTAAAGGTGCTGCAGTATTGCATGAATATTTCGAAAAGAATTATTATGAGCAGATGAAATTAATTGTTCATAAGGCTATGGAAGAATTCAATGCTAAAATTCTGCAATTTCCGACATTAGAGGCCACGTCTGATGAGGTGGAACAAATCAAACAAGAGAGAACGCTATAGTCGGGTGCCCCGACTATCAGATACCCGTTACTCAGCTAAAGGGAGTGCGAAGGAGTTGGGGATAAAAACTTTGATCCGCCGTAACTTTTTAACGAATGGTCCGATTTAAAAAATTTCTTCAACATTTCGATAGGTATTCATAAACACAATAAAACTGCATTTTTACTTTTCCGAAATATTGAAATTTTTAAAATCGTATATAAGCGATTGTGGGCGTTAGAGGGGGCGTGGCGCCCTTTTGAAATAAACTTGCGCTGCGTAAGAACTCCTAGAATCTGCATGCAATATGTCAATCTTCTAGCTTTTATAGTTTCCGAGATCTCAGCGTTCATACAGACAGACAGACGGACAGACAGACGGACAGACGGACAGACGGACAGACGGACAGACGGACAGACGGACATGGCTAGATCGACTCGGCTAGTGATCCTGATCAAGAATATATATAGTTTATAGGGTCGGAAACGCTTCCTTCTACCTGTTACATACTTTTGCACGAATCTAATATACCCTTTTACTCTACGAGTAACGGGTATAAAAATTGATTAGACACCAAGCAGCGGTTCTGGATTCGATGTCTCGAACTATGAATCAAATATGTCCAGACAATAAATTTACCTATAAAACGGTAATCGACAATTTATGGAAACAAATTGAAAGTCTGCATTTTGAAATCCATAAATTATGTATCGAACCTGAAAAGGCAGGTTACAGTATGGAACGATTTATCTCCGCTGAAAAGGCAATGCTACAATTTTGCCAACCATCAACTGATACAGTTTCAATAGCCACTAATCATGCGGTACCTTCGATTTCATCAATTCAATTGCCAAAGGTTTCCATTCCAAAATTTGATGGTAACTACTTAAAATGGCAACAATTCCATGACATTTTTAATAAAATGGTTAATGAATCAGCGATACCAAAAATACAAAAAATGTGGTATCTTAAGGCTAATCTGTCTGGAGAAGCAGAAAGATTAGTAAGGCATTTAGAGTTAACAGAAATTAACTACGACACTGCCTGGACAATGCTGAAAGAACGTTTTAATAATAAGCGTGTGCTGTCTACCGCAATATTTGAAAAACTTTTTGATCACCCTAACGTGTCAAATGATTCTCAATCAATAAAAAATCTGCATGACAATGTTAATGAATCGTTGCAAGCATTAAGAAATATGGGAATTATGACTGACACATGGGATCCGGTTCTAATTTTTCATATGACAAGAAAATTAGACCGAATTACTCATACTCTTTATGAGCAAACAATATTAGACACAAGGGAAATTCAAACAATAAAAGAATTTCTTGCGTTTTTAGAACAATGATTTCTGGCACTTGAAGCCATCGGTGGAAAGGCGCATAAGGAAAAACATAGAACAAGTGCCTCTGCAACAGCAAGTTCATACGCCTGCCTGTTTTGTCAAAAAGGGCATAGCATATACAAATGCGATAAATTTAAGGAAACTTCTCCTGCTGAAAGGCTGTCTTGGGTCCAGCGAAAGAAACTGTGTGTCAATTGCTTAAAGGCAGACCACATATCCAAACAATGCATGTCTAAATATACATGCATGAAATGTAACAAAAAACACAATACGTTGTTACATTTAAGTAACGGAAAATCTAATACTGAACAAAAAACAGCTGCTTCTGCTGCGACAAACAGTATTGAGAAAAGGTACACACTGTTAGCAACGGCTAGAGTGACAGTACAAGGAACCAATCGTCGAGAAGGAGACTTTCGAGCGCTCCTTGATTCCGGTTCACAGATCAATTTAATCTCGGAAAGATTGGTAAAGCGAATAAGCAAAGGACGCGTCAGTGTGTTAATTAAATCAAAACATAGTGACTTCGAAACAAGAGTTGAAGCCTTTGTTCTCCCGCACATGGTGGCAGATCAACCCACTGAACAATTAAAAATAACCGATCTAAAAATATCGAAAAACATTAATCTTGCGGATCCAAATTTTGATCGACCAGGAAAAATTGATTTGTTGCTAGGCGCAGAACATCATTTTTCTATTATTAAACCTGAGCAAATAAAAACATATCCAGGTTTTCCAATTCTACAAAATACTGAATTGGGTTGGATCGTTGCTGGAAAGGTTAACATGAGTGCAAAAATGCCACAGAACTGCATGGTAGTTTCCTCAGCTGAGGAAGCGAAATCATCGTTGGAAAGGTTTTGGAAGTTGGACCAATTAGAGCCAATTAGAAAATACAGGACTCCAGAAGAAAGGCACTGCGAAAAGCACTTTATTAATAATCTTCAGCACGCACAAGATGGCAGATTAATAGTCAGATTACCGTTTTCTGAAGATCCTTCAGCCCTGGGCAAGTCTTGCGATATCGCTACAAGGCGCTTCTATTCGTTGGAAAAAAGGACCTGTCCAGAAATTAAGAGGATGTACAACGAATTTATGGCAGAATATGAAAAACTTGGCCATATGAAGCAAGTGATGCCGGATCAAATACCGAAGGCTCACTACTTCATCCCACATCATTGTGCTCTGAAACCAGAGAGCACTACTACGAAATTAAGAGTAGTCTTTGATGCCTCCTGTAAAACGTCGTCAGGAAAATCTTTGAATGACGTGCTGCATCCAGGACCAGTTGTTCAGAGTGATCTGTTCTCTATATTATTGAGATTCAGAACTCACAAATATGTCTTCACTGCAGACATTGAAAAAATGTATCGCCAAGTATGGTTGAATCCAAATGATCAATTTAACCAAATGATTGTTTGGCGATATGATTCAAATGAACCAATAAAGTATTATAGGTTGAAGACGGTGACATATGGCACAACATCAGCTCCGTTCCTGGCCACTAAATGTTTGGAACATTTAGCCAACATTAACTCTGAAAAATGGCCACTAGGAGCAGCCGCATTAAAAAACGATTTTTATGTGGATGATTGCTTGACCGGAGCAGACACGATACAGGACGCAGAAAGGATTCAACAAGAACTAAATAAAATCCTGCTGCCGTGCGGATTTAAACTAAGAAAATGGTGCTCTAATACACACCAATTATTAAAAGGATTCCTACCTGAAGACGTCGTCAGCACCATAAATTTGGGTGCAGCGTTAGAACATACCAGTGTAAAAACACTGGGAATTATATGGACTCCAAAGGACGATCATTTGTGTGGCAGAGCACAAGAGCAAAAAACTCAGAGCATTACTAAAAGAGTGGTAGCTTCTGAGGTCGGTCAAATCTTCGATCCTCTTGGCCTGTTTTCACCAGTGATAATAAGGGCCAAAATATTTCTGCAAACCCTGTCACTTCAACAACTGGATTGGGATACGGAAATATCAGATTCCCTAAAGGAAAGGTGGGAGGCCATCAGACAGGATCTGCAACATTTAAACAAAATGAAAATTCCACGTCACATTTATGATGGGAAAGTTCCACAAAAACAGGAGCTACACATATTCGTGGATGCTTCTGAGAGGGCATTTGGTGCAGCTGTTTACGTAAGAGCCATTTATAAAAACAAACAAACAACTGTACGTTTGTTGTGCGCTAAGTCAAGAGTAGCGCCTCTAGAAAAACAAACCCTACCACGGTTGGAGTTGTGCGCGGCTGTTCTAGGAGCCGAACTAGCCGACAAAGTCAAAAAGGATCTAAGACTTAACACAGAATCCATTAAAACATTTTACTGGACAGATTCAACAATAGTACTTTCTTGGATCAATGCAAAGGCATCGAATTTCCATACATTCGTTGCAAATAGATTGTCCAAAATACAAGACACATCCAGTCCAAACCAATGGAGACATGTGTCATCAAATCTCAACGCCGCAGATGTGTTATCAAGAGGAATCCCCGCAGCTCAATTAGGCGCACACACTTTATGGTTATACGGACCACTATTTCTTCACGGACCTGAAGAGAAATGGCCATCCCTCTTTAAGGCCCCTAAAAACAACAGCATCTCATTGGAGAGAAAGCTAAAAATAGTCACTCTTGCAACAAGTTCGGAAGGAGACGAAATATACCGTATTAACCACGGAAACTCATTTAATCGTCTACAACGTATAATTGCCTATATGTTACGATTCTGTTATCGTAAAAACAGGAAGGATACAGTGCTGCTAGAGTTGGATGAATTGGAACAAGCCAGGAGGATAATAGTACGATGTGTACAACAAGCTGACTTCGCAGATGAGCTGAAACATTTACATCGACATCCTGAACGACCGATACCCAGCAGCAGTAAGGTGTCCTCTCTTGACTTGTTTTTGGACGAAAACTCTATTATTAGAGTAGGAACAAGAATCGAAAACGCACCAATTTCTCGTGATGCAAGGAATCCATATTTATTGCCTTACAACGACGAAATTGTGAAAATGTTGTTAGTAAAACTACATACCGAAAATATGCATTGTGGCCAAAATACCTTGAAGGGTATTGCTCGACAACAATATCATATTGTCAAAGCCACTTCCATGGTTAGGAATGTAATCATGAAATGCATTCCATGCACAAGATATCGTCCAAAATTGATGTCGCAAGTTATGGGAAAACTACCTGAGCATAGGGTTTCTCAAAATAGACCATTCCTTAACTCTGGAGTGGATTTTTGTGGACCCTTGAAGATTCATCACAAGGTCCGAGGCAAGCGACCTGATAAAGCATACATCGCCGTATTTGTATGTTTTGCGACGAAGGCGGTACATCTGGAAGTCGTTGGAGATTTAACAACTGCAGCGGATACTAAGATTTCAAATTTAAATAATTCATTGAAGTTGAGTTATAATGAGCTAAATGATCTTAGTAAGGAATTACTTCCCAGGCTCAAAATAAAAATGCCAACAGAGATCATTGATCTACCACACCACCACATAAGTGCCTATGTTGCCTTGTTTTTGTCACTCGGAGTCATAGTTGTTTACTTGTGGAAACGATTCCAAAAGAAGACACCTCCACAAACGTCATCATCTTCAAAGGACATCGAACTAGCAGAACAACCTCGGTTACTCAGCTCATCAAGGATGCACCATCTGATGCCTTCGTCCGACGCCTTTGAGATCAACATTGGATGATGTTGAACACCTGTTCAACGGCCGGGAGTATGTTAGCGCCTGCACTTGAGTCCCTAAGATGTCAACAGCAGCCACAGCCAGCGCCAGCTCAAACCCCGCTACCTGCCGTTCCAGCATTCTATTTTTACTAACCCTAGCCTATTAATCCCTTGCATGGGAGACAAATTGTATGACTTTGTAATTCTGTATATCTTAGAACCTAAGTGATGCAATGTATTTATAACTAACAAACCCCCATGCGATACCTTCGACATGGTGGCCCCCTTGACTCTGAAATCATGTATATAAACCCCAGATATTCCCAAATAAAATCAGTACTCAAGCAATACTTGTGTATTCAACATCTCCGAGTTAACCCAATTTAAGTGTTGGTTTAGCGGCCTACTGTCACTAGATTATGTTCTAGGGGCAACCTAAAATTATAAAACAATAAAAAGTAATTCTACGAACAAAAATATTGAATATTATCCTTTGGATATATGGTCACCAAATGAAATCTCAATACTAATTACGGATTCAAGTGGATACAAGATCCCATTTGAAACCTCAGCTGTTCCGATTTTTGTTACACTTCACTTTAGAAGGAGGTTACCTGTCTAAATAAAACATTCCAAAAACTATATAAATAAAACATACCCAAAAAATTTTTATTTAGAGTGTGAATAACCATCATGGTGAAATCTTATCAGGAATATTATGTGAATCAGTGTGGCGGGGGGTTAAGCAATATAGGAAGTCTTTATATATCACCACGAATAATACAACAAGGACGAGGAATTGGAAATTTCTTTAGCGGTCTTTTTAATTACATTAAACCACTTTTTCTTTCGGGAATAACTGCTATAAAAAATCAGGCCGCTGAGACTGGTAAGGCTGTTATTAATGAATTTGGGAGAAAGCCATTAAGAAATATAATTCAAGAACAAAGTAAAATTGCTTTACAAAATCTGTCAAATAAAGCAATTGATAAAATGACACGCTTTCAAAATGGGAAACGGGAAAAGAAATAAAAAGAGGAGTACAAGAAAAAAAAGATCTCATTTAGCATCTAAACGACAACGCAACCATACCCAGACGCATCATAAAAAAAAAGCAACAAGGAAATTAAATATAAAAGATTTTTTTTCTAAATCAAAATGAGTAACCGTATCGAATGTATGAAAAGTGAATTAAATTTGTTTGCACCACATCCAACACAAAGTTCTATTTTAAGAACTGAAGAAGTCTCATATAATCCAATTGCTTCCTTGGACGAAGCCTCGTCAATAGAATTTATTTGCCTAGGAAATGGTGAAACCTACAGGGATTTATCTAGCGTTTATTTACGGCTTATTGTGCAACTTAGAAAAAATGACAATACAGTCATTGAAGGAAACGATGTCGGTGTAGTAAATAATATTTTACACTCAACGTTTAGGAGTTCATCAGTTTATCTAAATAACATATTGGTGTCACAAAATGATAATAATTATTATTACAGAGCTTATTTGCAAACAGTTTTAAACTATGGGAGTGATGCCTCTGAAAGTCACTTGGCCTCTCAAGGTTATTTCTCAAATTTCGGACGAATAACTGCAGGCAAATATGTTTACCCTGCAACCAATGAAATCCTTAAAAATATATTTCAAAATAGTAATAAGGTAGAATTATTCGGTAAAATTCATGGAGATATACTTAATCAACCAAAATTTCTTGTAAATAACGTTGATGTGAGAATTAATTTCAATATTGAAAAAACAGCATTTTATTTAATGGAACCCGGTACTGAATCAAATTTAAAGATACTAGAAGCACAACTTTTTATGAATCATATAACAGTTAACCCAAGTATTTTATTGGCTCATCATCATGTATTACAAACAAAAAATGCTTTATATCCGTTTAACAAAGTAGAAGTGAAATCTTTTACCATTTATCCTGGTAATAATACATTATCGATAGATAACGCAGTTATTGGACAGATCCCAAATTTTCTAGCATTCTGCATGATAAAAAACCGATCCTATTCTGGAAATCGTGGATTAGATCCATTTAATTTTGAACATTTTAAAATTCAACGTTTTAACCTCTTAGTTAATGGAGGTCAGATACCTTCTCAAGCTCTTGAGTTTGATTACTCAAAAGTCGAAAATGTTAAAAGTTCAAGAGGATATAATATGTTATTCAAATCTTGTGGGATTACGATTACGATCGAGGACTGCAAATTACAAAGGAAATGTTTGATACAAATAGTTTTATATTAGCTTTCGATCTAACTGCAGATCATTCAAACACAACTGTTTGCTCAAATTTGTTAACTCAAGGAACCATCCGAATTGAAGGAAGATTTTCTGAACCATAATGAAGCAATAACGTGTTTGGTGTATTGTGAATACGACTCTATGTTTGATATTGATAAAAATCGAAATATTCGAGTAGGGGAGAGTGGGGGAATTTCGTCAGCATTTTTTCAAAGCTATTTTTTGTCCATCTTGAGACACGTTATCATATTTCTATTTTTATTGTTGAATGCGGTTAGCACCAAGCTTTAAAATGTGACATTCCCCTATTTTTTTAATTAGCTTGGTGATTTATAAAAAAATAAAATGTAAAACCAATATACTGGGGCAATCTTACCACACAGGGGGGTAAAATCACCACACAACTGGGGAAATTTCGTCACCTGAAAAATGTAGGGAGTTTAACGCCTGAAAATATGCTACACTGATCAAGCGTACCATTTTTGTTGACGTCCTATATTTGTTGCTGCTGCTGGTAGTCTGTTCGTTAGCCAGCTCGTCAAATAAAAAAATATGTATCACTATGGACGGCAGTCCATGTAGTGACGAAGCGCACCAGGAGAGTGTGCGAAGGCGACTACTATTATATAGCCGCAAAATTGAAAATCTGCTGTGATAGTCCGATCGAAATGAGTAATACACCAATCGAAAGGTATTGCAAAAACTTAAAGGATTGCATACCAAGACTTTAAGAAAATCAATTGGCTTGGGAGAGAGAGCGGTGAAAGTGAAAAAATGAAAATTTCGAAATTTGGAGCTGTTGGGGCCGGTGGGGATAAATTCCCCTTCGCAATGCTTTAGTTGTATTCCTTTTGAAAATACCCGTCGAATGAGGGGTCATTTGTCAAAATCCGACGCTCCGTTCAAAAGTTATAGCCAAAATAAGATTTCCTTCTTCTTCCCAAAATGAAAATTTAATTCTGTTTGTCAGTTTGTCAGTTTGTCAGTTTGTCAGTTTGTCAGTTTGTCCAAAACATGTTTCTTAAGTTTTGAAAATGTAATATGACGTTCATCCCATCGATATAAAAAACTTTTGTTCTACCACTTTTGGAAAAACTCGCTAGTTTAGCGGGAAAACAGCTATAAATAGCTAAAATTCGGAAAACCGTAACTTCTATACTACTAAAGCTACAGACTTGTGCTGCATCTTGTTTGAAAGGTATTTTTAAATGCTATAAACGCCTTCTATATGCAATTTGTGTAAATGTAATAATTAAAAAGATATGAACAAAAGACAATTTTTTAAAACTTTTTTTTTAGCTTTTTTTTATTTTTCTCAAAAACGGCTCTAACGATTTTCTTGAAAACTTTAAACTGTATAGCCCTTGAGATTCCTTAAATTTTGGTATATAACACATTACTGTAAAAAGTCACGTTTAAAAGTTATTTTTATACGAAAATAGCCACTTTTGCCAGCTCGAACAACTAAAGCTTCCTGAGTATTGAATTTTGTGTGAGGGTATCCGAACTGTATTTTAGGGTCATGGAATCAGTAAATTTGCACTTAAGAGTTCCATATAGGAATCTTTTGTTCTACGACTTTTGGAAAAAGCCGCTACTTTAGCGGGAAAAAAGCTAAAAATGGCTAAATTTCGTTAGTTTGTAAGTTCTACACTACTAAAGGTACAGACATGTGCTATACCTCGTTTAAAAGGTATTTTGAAATACTTCAACGCCTTTTTAACTTAATTTGTTAAAATACAATAGTTTAAAAATTATGATTGACCAATTTAAATTTAAATGTATATATTAGCTCCTATGAGAGCAAATGTAAACAAACAAAAACTTCTGATATCAAATAAAAACACCTCTTAACGAGGTAAAAAACTGGTGACGACCGCACCTTCAACATACAAAAGTTCTGATATCAACATTTGTGACGAAAAATTATTACACTCGTCATTAAATAGACTTTCTAATCTTTTCTCATTCGTCACGCTGCAATAGAAAATGCCTGTAAAGGGAAAAAGGCTGGAATAGTTTGCTAGGGCGGGCCGAATGAGAAAAGATTAGAAAGTCTATTTAATGACGAGTGTAATAATTTTTCGTCACAAATGTTGATATCAGAACTTTTGTATGTTGAAGGTGCGGTCGTCACTAGTTTTTTACCTCGTTAAGAGGTGTTTTTATTTGATTTAAAATAGGTGCGAATTTACCCTTAGCGTAGGGTGGCGAAATTTCCCCAGACCGTACTTTTTTAGAAATAATTATTTTTCTTCTGAAATTAGGCGCGAAGTTAAAAATCACTGACGCAGAAATGCACATTATAGCACTGTGTATTATATAAAAAATCGTGTATCTTATTCCTTTTGAATTGTGGCATACAGAAAAAAATTCGTCGAGAACTAAATGTAGCTTTTGAACTGTTAAAACACATTTAATATTATAGCTTAATTATTTTGGCCTTCTGTACAAAACAAATGCATTGGTTGTGTCTGGCCGTCTTGAAGGACTTAAACAAAAAAATTATATATTTTTACGACTTATGGATTCCGAGATATTGCAGGTGACGAAATTGCCCCTGTGACGAAATTCCCCCACTCTCCCCTACTTCATTAAAATGAATACATTACAAATTGATAATTTACTTTCTAAAAATGGATTTACAAAAGATATTTTTAAAGGTGTCTTCCCTTGTGATCAATTACCAAAAACCATAAACAAGTATCCTGCGTTAATTATCGCCAACACTGATTCTTCAAGTCAACCCGGTACTCATTGGATTGCCTTCTATTTCAAAAGTAATAAATCAGCTGAATATTTTGATTCATATGGGCAATATCCTCAACCAAAAGAATTTATATCATTTTTAAGGAAAAACTCAACCAAATTTTTGTTTAACAAACAGCAACTACAAGGTTATTTTTCAAACACTTGTGGACATTATTGCATTCTCTATGGACTTTATAAAAGTAAAAATAAATCATTAAACTGCTTTTTAAAAAATTTTAAGCGAAATGATTTTAACTATAATGATAAGCTAATTCTAAAAATGTTGAAAAAATATTTTAAAATAAAAAAGTCAAACTAAATAGAATATCAGTATCAATTAAGATTATTTATTGTTGGGGATTTATACAATCTTTGATTTAACTTATAATATTTTAACATAGTCTAAAACATCACTCCAGGGACAAAGTTTGTAGTGAAATCCGAACTTCGAGTAAATTAGTTCTTTTTCCTCCAAGTCCTCCAACGTATATTTCAAATGCTCCAGCCTTCGGACGTGTTCCTCGAAAACCATGTCTTCGAATTGAATAAGAAACAGCGCAATTTGTTTGGCTAGCATTTTTGGTTGACTTTCACTCTTAGGTGTTCTTAAATGGACTGATGTAGAATAAGGAAACTCACTCGTTTATATTGGGAAACTGTTCTTATTTACTTTATATATTTTTCGTTATAAATTCAATCATGGCGGGATTAAATCTGGTGTTATCTTTTCCCTTATATACCATATGAGAAATACCATTTTCACTCAATTTCCTGAATGGTGTCTTGGTAGTGTGAGGGGCGGTTTTATATCAAATACATTTACACTTTCACTGTAAGCACGTCCGCTTTATTCCGCTTTTGTACCAAGAATGATTAACATTCGCCCGATTACAGAGTATGTTATTCTTAATGTTAACTTAACAGTCGTTTATCGGTCGTAAGGTGACCATATACTCAGCCTACTACAATTCGGCCATCCTGCGACTTGGATCCCCTGATCCTGAGATTCTTAAAGCGAAAGTTAAAGCTAATTACATTACTTATTATCTTGTTACAACGTTGAATCATTTATTTTATGTCTTATAATGATTTCCTTTTCCCTATCCATGGTCTTATATTTTGAGCACTCCAGACACCCTTGTACGGATTTCGCGATACTTGAAAGCCTTCGACGTCCTGCAACAAGAACCTATCGTTCCTGAGCACTTTGGCTATAACATATGGCCCTTTATTCTTGGGGATCAACTTTCCAGCAACTCCTGCTGTGCTATCAAAGTTTTTTACCATGACGTAGTCCCCCTTTTTATAGTCCTTGGTCTTTTTCTTTGTTTTGTCAAAATAAGTTTTATTGTACGCCTGAGCTTTAATTTGATTATCAATTGCTTTCAGTCGAATTTCCTCTAAACTTTCTGTAACAATCGTATCTTTTAATTCTTCCAATTTTTCCCTGAGCTCATCCACGATCTTTCCTTTCTGTTGAACCCCAAAAAGCATTTTGCTCGGGATCTGTTTAATGCTTCTGTGTACGGTGTTATTTAGGGTGAACTCTACTTGCTCAATTACTTTGTCCCAATGTGCCCCGTTTTCTGGCTCCGTAAGTTTTGCAATCATAGGCCCAATGCTCCTGTTTATACGTTCTACCTGTCCGTTAGCTTGTGGAGAGCCTGTTGCAATTTTCAGGTGCTTTATGTTCCTCTGAGACAAAAACTGATCAAAATCGTTAGAGGTAAAGCAACTACCTCTGTCTGACACAATCGATTTTGGTGTGCTATAAGCCCTGAAGTAGTCGCTTAAAGCTTTCAAAACTTCCTTTGTACTTGTTGTCTTAGTTGTGTACAGTCGTACGAACTTAGTAAACCCGTCAACAATCAAAAATATATGTTTATTTGCTCTTCCCTTATCTACTGGTCCGTAGTGATCTATGTGCAGTAACTCGAACGGCTTTTCTCCTTTCGGAATGTTTTTGGAGCAAATGCCACACATTTCAGGCAGTTTTCGATGTGACTACTGCACTTCTCTTTCATCTTATTGAACCAATACGTTTTTAGAATGGCGTCTATCATTTTATCTCTGCCAATGTGTCCAAGTTCATTGTGGTATTTATGTAAAACATGACTCTCCATTTCTTCAGGGACATAAAATAATAACCTGTCGTCGTTCGATTTTCTATACACGACCCCGTTTCTCATTTCAAACAATTTAAGCTGGTTTTTCTCTAGTTGGTCCCTAACCTTTAAAATGTTTGGATCCTTTGATTGGCATATTAACAGATTATCTTCAAAACTATTTGCCTCAACCGTCAATACATGACACCTACTTAGAGCATCTACGTGCTGCATCTTATTTCCCGATCGGTGAACTACTTCGTAATCAAAATTTTGAAGCTCGAGTGCCCATCGGGCGATCCTTGGATTTAGGTCAACCCTATTTAAAGTGAGGGTCAAGGAATTGCAATCGGTTATTATCTTAAAAGGCCTTCCATGAAGGTAAATTCGAAATCTACGAAGTGCGTATATGATAGCCAATGTTTCTAGCTCAAAGCTGTGGTACTTGGACTCAGTCTCTGTCGTTCGCTTTGAGAAATAGAACACAGGATGAAGTTTTCCATCACATTTCTTTTGCATTAAAACTGCACCGAAACCTAAAGAGCTTGCATCGCAATGTAACTCGACATCGTCTCTGTGATCATAAATAGCCAAGACAGGTGACTCAATTAGTTTTTTCTTAAGACTCAAAAAACAATTAAACTCTTTCTCGTTAAACGTGAAATCCTTGTCTTTCCTTAACATGTCGTAAAGTGGCTTGGCTAAAACAGAAAAATCTTTTATAAAGCGTCTGAAATATGAGCAAAAGCTTTTTCAAAAAGCTTTGAACGTTGTGTAATTTTTCTGGAATCGGAAAGTTTTTAATAGCATCAAGCCCTCTATCATCCGCTCTAATGCCTTCTTTAGTTATGAAGAATCCTAAATATTTTATGCTTGACTGCAAAAACTCACATTTATCCAGCCGAAGCTCTAAATTATTATTGACTAACCGAATAAATACTTCCTTTAATGTACCTAATGTACCTTCCATATCTGTGCTAGCCACCATTATATCATCCATATATACAATAACCTTATTTTCTCTAATCAAATCGGAAAAAATTTTGTTTACAAAACGTTGAAAAACGGCTGAAGCATTTTTTATTCCCATGGGCATCCTCAAAAATTCAAATTGTCCTAAAGGAGTCACAAAAGACGTGTACTCTATCGAATCATCGCTCACGAAAACGTGGAAATACCCATTTTTTAGATCGAGCTTTGAAAATACACTTTTGTTTACTAGCTTGTCCAAGAGGTCATCTATTAGAGGCAGAGGATAGTTGTCTTTTATTAGAACCTTATTTAGCTTGCGATAGTCTATGCATAACCTAAGATCTCCAGTTTTCTTCTTTACCAACACGATTGGGGAAGCATATTCCGAGTCACTGTTTCTTATAATGCCTTTATCTAGGTATTCGTCTAACATTTTTTGAAGCTGATCCTTTTCACTATAAGATAGCCGCCTAGGTGAACAACTGAACGGCTTCGATTTTTCTATGTTGATTTTCATTTCGCATCTGGTAAAAGGTATTTCTGGTCTTTTTGCAGTATCGTATAATGTATTAAACATTTTGACGAACCTGCACTTGGTCTCGTAGTCAATTTCATTACCACAGCTATATTCCGGGAATTGATCATCAACTACGTTGATGCTTAATATATCTCCATCAAATGTTTCTTCTAAAACGCTCTTTGTAAGATTTTCGGTTTGTTTTCCTAACAGTTGTTCCCTAAAAGTTTCAATTCCTAACAGTCGGTTCTTAACGGTCTCTTCTCCTACCAGTTGCTCCTTAACAGTCTTATTTCCTAACAGTTGCTTCTTAACAGTCTCATCCTCTTCCAATTGCTCCTTAGCAGTCTCATTTCCTAACAGTTGCTCCTTAACAGTCTCTACCAATTGTTCCTTAACAGTCTCGTTTCCTAAAAGTTTATCCTTAACAGTCTTGTTCTTAGTCTGGCAATCCGTACAAAAATCATCTGATAACTCAGCCATTGCATGTCGTTGACCCTTCGTCCCACACAGCAGGTTCAAGTTGCAGGTGTGAGAGACGGTGTTCTTTTTGTTAATACTACCATTACTATCCTTAATAGGGTCAAGGGTGTCTAGATTAATGCTTAATCCATAAACATCCATGAAATCCCTCCCGAGAATTGCGTCATGGCTCATGGACTCATCAGCGACAATAATCAAATCAAAATGAATCTTTATTTCTTTCTTCATAATAAAGCACAACGTTTTTCCTTTTACATCAAGTTTGCTCTTATTTATACCATAATATGGAGTGTAAACTTTAATAATATGCATTCCATAGGGGACTTTGGATAGTTTTATGAAAGATATCGCGCTGCCTGAGTCTACGAGACATTCTGCAATGATTGGTATATTAGAATTATGAACAAAAACAATTTGGATGGATCTCACATAGTTGTTGTTGTCGCTAGCGCTCTTCCTCTGAGGGCATTGTCCTACGAAGTGCCCCATTTCTCCGCAAGCGAAACAGGATCCGGGAGCCCGTTTCGGCTTGCGGCAATCCTTTGCGAAATGGCCCTTGGAGTTGCAGTTCCTGCAGCGCAAATCGTTGTTCCCAGGGGCCTCCATTGATGACTTCTTCGGTGCGTTGATTTCTTCTATCTGTGGGAGGCAGATATTTGCAAAGGCTTGCTGCATCTGCTCCGGATTGGCGAATCGTTGAATGCGTGCTTGATCCCTTAAGTTTGCTGATGGCACTCCTTCGATGATTTGCTCTAACAGCTCATCTGTGTCCAGGTTGATGGGTTGGGCCAGCATCATCTTCTCCTCAAAGTACATGGCAAAACGCTCGGTTTGCTGCCATTTGCGTTGCTCGAACTTGCGACGCTGCTCGGACTTAGAAGACACTTGCCCGAAAGCCATAATCAGCTGCTCGCATAACCTCTCGAAAGGATCCAGCATCCTAGTGGGGTTGGCATGCAGCCAGCGCTGCGCCTTTCCCTTAAGCTTGGTTATGAACAGCATCCTTAGGCAATCGTCGGCCAACACATATATCTGTCCGATATTCTTAAGGTGCTCCACCCAGTTGCGAGCACACATGTTTTCGTCAAAATCTATTGCTGCTTCTTTGGCGAAAGACAATGATGTCGCTGATGCAGCCCGGTTGGTGGCTCTGTCGGCGTTGAAAACGGCGTTGTTGTTGTCTGCTGATTCGAATACTGCCATACTGTTGGTGTTGCCACCCGATGCATTGCCTAGCAGGGCTGGCGAAACGTTCAAGCTTGCAGTGCTGCCACCAGATGCGTTGTCGTTTGAAGTCGGTGGCACGATCAGACTGGCAGGGTTGCCAATCGCAGCGTGCACATGCGACTGCGGCAGAATGTTCGAGACTCCGGAGTTGCCACCGACGCCAACTGCTTGTTGTTGTTGCTGTTGTGCGGCGCCACGTGTCTGCGCCTGCCGTAATAAATTGCGATGCGCACCAACTTCTGCCTGCAGCTGCCTGATGATAGCAAGAAGCTCATGCTGCTCGAGAGCGTTGTCCCGCTCGCCGCCCTCGGCGCCCTGAAGTTCTTGGGCGGAGGCGTCGTCCTGATCCTCTCGAGAGCTCTCGTTACCGGGTTGATCCTCTCCGAGACCCTGGTCGGCGTCCTCACGCGGTGCTTGGCCGCGCTCTTCAAGAGGGACACGCGCAAGGCGAGCCATCAACTCGGCCTTAAGGCCTTGAGTCGGCATGCCTAACGCGAAAAGCCATCTTTTTAATTGAACCACCGAGTACTCGTTAAAGTTTATGTCGTCCATTGCGTAGATCTTATCCCACTTCTGAATTTGTGAGGGGCGGTTTTATATCAAATACAATTACACTTTCACTGTAAGCGCGTCCGCTTTATTCCGCTTTTGTACCAAGAATGATTAACATTCGCCCGATTACAGAGTATGTTATTCTTAATGTTAACTTAACAGTCGTTTATCGGTCGTAAGGTGACCATATACTCAGCCTACTACAGTAGAAAACTTATTTACATAACTTTTGGGTAAAAATATCCAAATCTGTTCGTTGTCCTTGTCTGTTAAATAAAGAGCTATTTTATTTCCATAAGATGTTTTCTTCAGTTTGCAATCAATGATCTTGTATTCAAATCCAATACATAGATTTTCAATTTTAGTGTAACCAATCACAGGTTTCATCTCATTAAGGATGTATATAAAGTCCTATGATATTGAAGAAATTTAGTATAGTATAGCATATATTCACAATTACACATACCATTTTCTATTAGAACTTATATGGGGTGGTTATTCTCAGTGAAATTACTATATGATGGACGTTGATGCACTACGAGCAGTACAAACAAGTGGCCCAACGATACCAAGCACGTGCTTGTTACGCGTGGGACCCTTTATCAATTAGGGCAAAAATGCGAGTTCGCGAGGAAAAGACATGAAACCAAATACTACAAATACTACAACTAAGATTGAAGCAAATGAGATAAAATTTTAGTTTTTAATACAGGGATAGATGTTGAAGTGCAAATTAAATAAATACTGATGTATACTAATTTATTTATTGAATATCACATAGCCTTTTATACTCGGGAAACCCTTATTTATCACGAGATTTTATATATATATATATCAAACAAAAGCACCTCTTAACTAGTGACGATCGCACCTTCAACATACAAAAGTTCTGATATCAACATTTGTGACGAAAAATTATTACATTCGTCATTACATACACTTTCTAAAATTTTCTGATTCGGCCCGCCTTAGCAAACTATTCCGGCTTTTTTCTTCTTCACTCCTCACAGGCTTTTTTATTGCAGCGTGCCTAATGAGAAAATTTTAGAAAGTGTATGTAATGACGAATGTAATAATTTTTTATTACGATCGGACTATCACAGCAGATTTTCAAATTTGCGGCTATCACTATGGACGGCAGTCCATGTAGTGACGAAGCGCACCAGGAGAGTGTGCGAAGGCGACTACTATTATATAGCCGCAAAATTGAAAATCTGCTGTGATAGTCCGATCGAAATGAGTAATACACCAATCGAAAGGTATTGCAAAAACTTAAAGGATTGCATACCAAGACTTTAAGAAAATCAATTGGCTTGGGAGAGAGAGCGGTGAAAGTGAAAAAATGAAAATTTCGAAATTTGGAGCTGTTGGGGCCGGTGGGGATAAATTCCCCTTCGCAATGCTTTAGTTGTATTCCTTTTGAAAATACCCGTCGAATGAGGGGTCATTTGTCAAAATCCGACGCTCCGTTCAAAAGTTATAGCCAAAATAAGATTTCCTTCTTCTTCCCAAAATGAAAATTTAATTCTGTTTGTCAGTTTGTCAGTTTGTCAGTTTGTCAGTTTGTCAGTTTGTCAGTTTGTCCAAAACATGTTTCTTAAGTTTTGAAAATGTAATATGACGTTCATCCCATCGATATAAAAAACTTTTGTTCTACCACTTTTGGAAAAACTCGCTAGTTTAGCGGGAAAACAGCTATAAATAGCTAAAATTCGGAAAACCGTAACTTCTATACTACTAAAGCTACAGACTTGTGCTGCATCTTGTTTGAAAGGTATTTTTAAATGCTATAAACGCCTTCTATATGCAATTTGTGTAAATGTAATAATTAAAAAGATATGAACAAAAGACAATTTTTTAAAACTTTTTTTTTAGCTTTTTTTTATTTTTCTCAAAAACGGCTCTAACGATTTTCTTGAAAACTTTAAACTGTATAGCCCTTGAGATTCCTTAAATTTTGGTATATAACACATTACTGTAAAAAGTCACGTTTAAAAGTTATTTTTATACGAAAATAGCCACTTTTGCCAGCTCGAACAACTAAAGCTTCCTGAGTATTGAATTTTGTGTGAGGGTATCCGAACTGTATTTTAGGGTCATGGAATCAGTAAATTTGCACTTAAGAGTTCCATATAGGAATCTTTTGTTCTACGACTTTTGGAAAAAGCCGCTACTTTAGCGGGAAAAAAGCTAAAAATGGCTAAATTTCGTTAGTTTGTAAGTTCTACACTACTAAAGGTACAGACATGTGCTATACCTCGTTTAAAAGGTATTTTGAAATACTTCAACGCCTTTTTAACTTAATTTGTTAAAATACAATAGTTTAAAAATTATGATTGACCAATTTAAATTTAAATGTATATATTAGCTCCTATGAGAGCAAATGTAAACAAACAAAAACTTCTGATATCAAATAAAAACACCTCTTAACGAGGTAAAAAACTGGTGACGACCGCACCTTCAACATACAAAAGTTCTGATATCAACATTTGTGACGAAAAATTATTACACTCGTCATTAAATAGACTTTCTAATCTTTTCTCATTCGTCACGCTGCAATAGAAAATGCCTGTAAAGGGAAAAAGGCTGGAATAGTTTGCTAGGGCGGGCCGAATGAGAAAAGATTAGAAAGTCTATTTAATGACGAGTGTAATAATTTTTCGTCACAAATGTTGATATCAGAACTTTTGTATGTTGAAGGTGCGGTCGTCACCAGTTTTTTACCTCGTTAAGAGGTGTTTTTATTTGATATAATAGTAGTCGCCTTCGCACACTCTCCTGGTGCGCTTCGTCGCTACATGGACTGCCGTCCATAGTGATATATATATATATATATGCATATGTAAACATATACACACATTTATTGATATATAAATAAATGAGGTTTCCACAGCCTTTATAATTTTATTTTGAGATCATCCACTTTATACTTCAGATACAGGATGAAAACGTTTACTTGCGAGTTATGTCCTATAAAAAAATCCTTCACTAACCGCAACAGTTTTAAAGTACACACTTTAAAAATACACAACTTCAGTTATGAAAAATCGAAATCGAGCAACTACGTGTGTTGTTTCTGTCCTGGAGTAAAGAAATTTTAGCTGCGCAACGATTTGCTTATGCATATTTTGTTGATACACAACTTCACTCTTAAATCCCGACTTCATCCAGACATTTAGACATATCCCAGAATGTTACAAGGAAACCAAAATAAAAAAAACAAGAATAATGTTTTTAAGATTTAAAATTAATTTTATTTATTTTTTATATAAAAGTATTTTATCATCATCCTGAATATTCCAAACCAGCCCAAATAAATAAGCAACAATAATATTATTTCAATTTTCAAATTCATTTTATTTCTTTTGTATTTATACATTAAGATTTTTTAGTTCATTGTTCCAGCTGTCATTTAGTAGTACAGCCATTGGATTATCATTTTCGTTCACCTCGTTGAACAAATGATCATCGTCCGGGAATCTTGGGTCCGGTTCCTGGGTGTCTTGATATAATACTTCCTCGTCGAATGGTTGTCCACACATTCCATCAAACCAGTTCATTGTGGATTCGCCTTCGTTTGGTGGACGTAAAACGTGGTTTACGGCTAAATCCTCGTCCGTGCGCTGGGATAACGGCAGCTCGGGTTCCAATACAGCCTGGTTCATTTCATCCCGGGGTGTATTCTGCTCGATGATGATCGAGTCGTTTTCATCGATGGTGTGCTGAGTTGAGGTGCTCTCAGGCCAGAACACTCCACGAAGCATGACTTCAGTGGGACTATTTTCTTCGATGACCTCCGTTTCATCGACAAACTCCACAATTATAGCCGAGTCGTCCATGATAGTTTTGAACAAAGGTTTGTAATATTACTAACTACACAAACCCTACAGAGGTTCATTTTATAGTAAACAACGCATTGCCTTACGTCAAAATGTGTTTATGTGTATGTGTATAAATTTCTATGGTTCGATTGGTTGACTTCCATTGTGTCACTGAAGAATAGACATTTAATACATATATAGCTGTGTGTGTGTGAGGGTGTAAAAGATCTAGAAAGGCAAGGTTGTCAAACAAGGGTGATGGCGGCTCTACAGTGGCGTATGTGTGTGTGTGTGTGTCACATAGGCGGGTGAGAGTAGGATACAATTTTCAAACACATGTACTTGGGTGGGGTTAAAACAGATATCCTAGAGACATGATATTGGTTGTTGAGACCTTGGCATTATTTCCTGCTAGCTCTAAATGGATTTACATCGTCCACCACCTGATAATATTGAATGATGCAGCTACAGCTTCAAGTAGCTACAACAAAGGTGTTTTCCCTTTGATTTTATAGTTCAATCAGGAAATTCATGCATACTATGGGTTTCTCCTCAGTGTACACTTAACATCTATCCCCGATTTCTGTACACAAAAAACACATTTTTAACTCGTTACCTAAAAAACATCCTTGAATACATGAATATAGGATTTCAAATAGATTTTCTCCTCGCTGGAGAGAGAAATTGAGAGAAAGTAAAAGGATTTTTTTTTTTTTTTGTTTCGCGCGGAGTCCCACGGCCACACTTTCCGCCCAACCGACCGAGGGGCGCTGCCGTGTATCGTACGGCACGATTCGCGAGATGATAGACGCGATGTAGAAAATAAAAATATAGTTCGAGGAAAAAAAAGTAGGATCTAATTCTGTGCTAGGAAATTTAATATTAATCGTTTTAGGAGAGGCAGAGAGTCAGAATTTGATATAATAGGATAAAGTCTATTATAGTCAGAACATAGTACTCTGAAAGGTTCATGCATGTCATAGTTAGATCTACAGTGGTTTAAAATTAAGGGAATGTAATTTCTAGTTAATCTACTTGGTACAAAAAAGTTAAGTCGTCCAACCAAGTCGGGGCTATCAATTTCACCTCGAATAAGGTTATAAATGAAGACAGTTCCCAGCATCGTTCTACGGTTGGTTAGGGAGGGTAAGTTAATTAGGAGTAATCTACTAGAATAAGAAGGTAAAATGCGGTTTGCATCCCAGTTTAGGCGCCTTAAGGCAAAAAGTAAAAAGTTCTTTTGTACGGATTCGATACGGTCAATATGAATTCCGTATTGGGGACTCCAGACGGGTGATCCATACTCAAGTATCGGCCGGACGAGCGAGATGAATAAGGTCTTAGTAATATAAGGATCATCAAATTCCTTAGACCACCTTTTAATAAAGCCAAGCGCACCCCTAGCTTTATTTACCATGGATGAAATGTGATTAGTGAACTTTAGTCTTGGGTCCAAAAGAACTCCAAGATCATTGACTAGGTCCAATCTGTCCAGAGTGCTCTCACTCAGCGTGTAAATCGCATATTGAGGAGTAACACGACAAAAAGTCATCACCTTACACCAGCCATTTAAATTCAGCGAATTGTCGGAGCACCATGTTTGGAAACTATTTAAATCGGATTGTAAATCAGACTGGCAAAAAGTATCCTTGTACTGCAGGCATAATTTCACATCATCAGCGTACATAAGTAATCGAGAGTGACTTATAACTGATGGAAGGTCGTTTATGAATAAAGTAAAAAGTAGCGGCCCCAAGTGACTCCCTTGTGGAACACCCGAGGTAACCTGGAGTGTACAAGAAAGAGAATTTTTGAAAAGTACCCTTTGCGTTCTGCCTTTTAAATAATTTGAGATCCATCTCAAAAGATCAACTGGGAACCCAATTAAATCGAGTTTTCTAACCAGAAGTAGGTGGTTCACAGAGTCAAATGCTTTACTAAAGTCAGTGTAGATGACGTCTGTTTGAAAATTGTTTTTGAATCCGTTTATCACAAATGAAGTGAGCTCCAAAAGGTTAGTAATTGTTGATCTACGTTTCATAAAACCATGTTGACATGGAGATATAACTGACCTACATAGGTGCTGCAAATGAGGTGTAATAATATTTTCAAAAAGCTTCGGGATAGCTGACAATTTAGATATGCCTCTATAATTGTTTGCTTCCAATTTATTACCTTTCTTGTGGAGGGGAATCACAAACGATTCTTTCCACATAGAAGGAAATTGAGACGTTTCTAAAGACAAGGTAAACAATTTGAGAAGGGGTTTGCAAAGCGCTTCTGCGCAATATCTAAGCACGCAGCCGGGAATTCCATCAGGACCAGGTGAATAGACGGGCTTGACTTTTTGGAGATTAATTAATAGGGCGCTTTCGTTTAATGTGGGACAAAATATTAAGTTCGACTTGGATACAGTGTAAGAATAAGGCCGTGTACAGTGAGATGAAGGAGAATATGTCGTTTGAAAAAACGGAGCAAATAGATCGGCTATTGCCTGATCAGTTGTTGCTGTCATGTTTTCAAAAGATAGCGAGGAAGGACAATTTGTGGATTTACGCTTAGCGTTAACAAAATTGAAGAACTGTTTCGGATCCTGAGAGAATTGGATCTTAAAAAACGAATTTACTGTTGAATAAAAAATATTTATCGCATCATCCATATTATGACATGAGTAAAGATCGGACCAATCAAAGGCAGATAAATAAGAGTTTAGCATGCAAAAGTCGGCCTTGCGAAAACAAAGTAGTCGCTTCCCTGCAGGAAAAATGCGAACTAGTCTGAAAAACAACTAGTTAAATAACTAATATAAAGTCTCGGACTAGTACCTTTATGACAAAAAAACTTTAAAAACATTTAACTGGTAGAACAAATACATTTTAGGGTCTAGTTAAAAGGCAATTGGAATTTAACTAGTTGCAAATGAAACACATATGATCCAAAAATATAGCCTAGAGTGTAAATGTCTTGGGAAATTTAACACTAAACAAATCAAACACTCGAGGTCCTGGGTTCAATCCCCAGTCTCTGTACATTTTTTTTTGTTTTTTGTTTGCTAGGTGATGCTTTAGTTTTATTTTAAACTTTGTTTAATCTGTCCGAGGCAATATATATGTGAAAAATCACTGTTTTTGAATTATGTCACACTAAAATTTATGAACCTTGTTAGGGCATTACAAAATGTGATGCGTGTATGGCTCAATCAGTTAGTGTGTCTACAAATCCAAAGGTCCCGGGTTCAAGTCCTAGAGAGGGCGACTTGCCTCAAAAAAAGTAACTTTTTTGAATTCCATTTAATTATCATTTACTGTATTTGATTACATAATAATTATCAGAAATTCTCTAAGGACCGCGCCTATTAATTGGATACTAAATTAGGAGAGCGTCAAGTTAGGCATCGTCAAGTACTAGTGAAATTCAATCCCTTGATGGTTTAGAGATTAATTTTTAGTTTTTTCGTGAAAATATTTTTTTCAGTGTAGTTTAACAGCTGTAACCTTAAATTGGTTAACAGTAACTAGTGCAAAACTAGTAGCAAATGGACTAGTTGTTTCCGACGACAAGCATATGAAAAATGGACCACTTCGTTACAAGGAAATGGACATAACTTGAACTAGTTAACCTTCTTGACCCAACTAGTATTTTAATGGTCCAAAACTGATTCCGTTTCCTGCAGGGTTAGTAGACTTCTCTGATTTTGCTTCTATCACAGTACCAGTGTCGATTGAAACCTCAAACGCCGGATGATATGGATCTTCAGGTTGAGTAAGATGTGCTATCTTGGATAGAAATACGCGGTCCGGATTTGAAACGAAACATAGGTCCAATAAACGACCTAGTGAATTTTTAATATTGTTAATTTGAGACAATGACAAATCTAGCAAGCCTTCAATAAAGTCATGCTGGGCTAGTGGAAGTAAAACATTTGATTGTTCATCTGTTGACCACGATGTTCCCGGGATATTAAAATCTCCTAGAACTAAAAGTTGGTCTCTATCGGTCAGTTTGTTCGACACTGACTGTATGGCAAAAAGATGATTTAAGTAGTCTGGAAATTCAGATGCAGGCGGTATATACGAGCAGCTGATATATATAAAACTACCGGGTAAGGCTGTCACACATATGAACTCTATATTATAAAATTCTTCAAATGTGACTGTTCGTGAACGCTTGCACCTTTAATCATCTCTAATATATAGGCGCATAATGCCATCTCCATTCCTTTATATACTTTAATCTATGTACAAGAAAGCATGTATACATACAAAAAAATCTCTCTTTGAGTTTCTGGCAACGCCGCTAATACGGCGTGGTATTGCGAAATTCAATTCAGTATCGAATAGGCTTCGCAACTGGCAAGAAAAAATTTTAATACAGTCCACACACACACGCAACTCAACTCGTCTTATTTCTGACCATATTGTTGGTCCTTCGTTCACGGATTCTTGGACAGTGAGTGGAGTGCTTTGATTCTCAGGATAATTGTTTGCTATGGAACAATTAAAAGCATTTATGAAGAGCCGTCCCAGGCTCAAGGCTAACATCACACGTTGTCTCTCATGGTGTTTGGAAGGAGTTCAACGAGTTCGGCGATGCCAATGCTGTCCACGAGGAAGTAGAAGGTTACGTCGATCCGGAGATCGATAATGCGATTTACGAAGAAAAGTACCTAAGGGCGATCGCAATTCTCAAGGACAGAAGTGATGCTCTACAACCGAGTACATCTACAGGCATTACGAATGGCAGCAACGGTCTGCATTCCAACAACGACGCAATTGTCAATTTGCTGCAACAAAACCAACAACTATTTGAGCGACTGGCTGCAAATCAGGCTAGTTCGAGCACGCCGGTTCAAGTTGGTGGTGACGTCACTTTGGCGAATTTAAGTTCGGTATTCGCGGCGAATTCTAATCAGAGCGAATTGCCAAAAATTCAAATCAAGCGGTTCTCTGGCAACTACACAGAGTGGCCCTCCTTTAAAGACATCTATGAAAACACAATTCATAACAAGCAACATTTGTCCAACACACAGAAGTTCCATCACTTGAAAACACTTCTTGTTGATGAGGCTGCCAACTTGGTACGGCACTTGGCCATTACGGAGACTGCTTACAACACAGCTTGGGAACGTCTTAAGGAGAGGTACAATCATCCACGGCACATTGTAAACTCATTTTTGGAGCAGTTTATGAGCCTACCAACAACTACAAAGGTAGATGCATCAATTCTACGAAAGGTGTCAGACGGAGCAAACGAAATTATTCGCGGATTGGATGCGGTCAACCAGATGGGACGCGATTGCTGGATTATCTATCTGGCCCTGGAGAAACTTAACGCTGACACGCGGCGCAGGTGGATTGAGCGCAGCATGGACACGGATTCACCAACTCTCGAGGAATTCTTCAAGTTTCTCGATTCTCGTTGCGAGGAACTGGAGCTGAGTAAAAGGGAGCTTGCTACTGGTGGCAAAACAACAACACATGCAGAAAAACCAAAAAGGGTCACACAATCGATGGTTGCGGTCGAAGGCAGTGGCTGCACCAAATGTAATTCTACAGAACACACTCTGTACAGCTGTCAGCAGTTCTTGGATATGTCCGGGATGCAGAGGCGATCCTTCGTAAAGGAGAAATCACTGTGCTACAACTGCTTGCGACCTGGTCATGGGGTCAGCAAGAGCAAGTCGACATACAAATGTAGGCAATGCAAGGGAAATCATCACTCCCTTCTTCATGTCCAAGCGAATCCACAGGCTATTGGGAATCTTGCCCAGATAGCAGGGGAGGACGAGCGAAACACAAGCGCGTCCAACAACACATCGGTGACTCTCAGTCATTTCGCCCAAGGAGAGGGCACTCAATCGGTTGTATGTGCACAGGGCACTGCAAAATCTGCACAGGAATCGGAAGTTAAGCGAAGCATATTAACAACTGCCATGGTTTATGTTCAAAACGCAAAAGGTGACCACGTAACATGCCGTCTCTTATTGGACACGGGCTCAGAGCTTTCCTACGTATCCGAGCGTTGCATCCAAGCACTCGGATTGACACGGTCGGCATCACGCATCTTGGTTACCGGAATCTCTTCGGTGAAAGCAGACACGACCAGGGGATGCAGCACCTTGCATATCAAGTCTCGTATCTCCGAGGATCAGTTGGTTGTCTACGCGCACGTGCTAGGCAGGATCACTTCTTCGCTGGAAAGGCAAAACATCGATGCATCGGCGCTCAAGGTTTTCAAGGATCTGCAGTTGGCGGATACTGAATTCAACACAAACTCACCTGTTGACATTCTATTGGGCAGCGAACACGTATGGTCAGTGTTTACAGGACGAAAGATGTTCGACAACAAGGGTAATCTTATCGCCATTTCTTCGGTGTTCGGATGAGTAATAACTTCACTCACCACATCGAGTCCAAGCAACGCTTGTGCGCTGACTACAACAGTGGACATAGGTGCCACGCTTCAGAAGTTTTGGGAACTAGAAAACGTTCAAAGCAGCGCAAAATTGGAACCGGAGGATGATCAAGTGGAGAAGCATTTTCTCGCCACTCACAGTCGCGATGTAAACGGAAAGCATATCGTGGAACTTCCATTCAACACTGAAAACCCCGAATTCGGAGGAACTCTACAAGGAGCGCTCAAACGCTTTAAATCGGCTGAGCGGCGGCTGCAACAGAACGAGCAGCTGCGTACACAGTACGTACACTTTATGAGGGAGTACACAAATCTGGGGCACATGGTAAGGCTTTAAATGACACCCTGTTTACAGGGCCCAGTATCCAGCGCGATCTATTCGCTGTGTGCCTTCGTTTTCGAATGTACAAATTTGCATTCTCAGCGGACATCGTAAAAATGTTCCGCCAGATATGGGTCAACGAAAAGCACAGAAACTTCCAGAAAATCGTTTGGAGAGAAGATCCATCCGATCCCATCAAGCATTTCCAATTGTGCACGGTAACCTACGGAACTTCGTGCGCGCCATTCCTGGCGGTGCGAGTGCTGGAACAACTTGCTATCGATCATCAAGAGGAATACCCAAATGCGTCGAAAATCCTGCTGGAGGATTTTTATGTCGATGATGTTCTTACTGGGTCAAACAGTGAGGATGAGCTACTTCGAAACCGAAACGAGCTGGTTGAGCTGATGTCTCGCGCCAACCTTGAACTCGGAAAATGGGTATCGAATACGCCATGTATACAAACGGATAATAGCGACACACAATCTGCACAAATTTCACCAGTGAAGGTTCTCGGACTGTACTGGCATCCTGGAAACGACGTTCTAACGTACAACGTCGGTCTTGCTGCAAATCCTGATTGCACAAAGAGACAAGTCTTGTCCGACGTCTCGAGGATATTTGATCCTCTCGGACTCTTGGCACCCATTGTCATTCAATTCAAAATCCTTTTCCAAAAGCTCTGGCTCTTGAATTTGGATTGGGATGACCCACTCCCAACTAAACTGGCGGACAACTGGCTGAAGTGGAGAGCAGATCTGGACACTCTTCAAAAATTCCGACTACCACGATTTGTTCACAACGACCCGGACAACATCGAACTCCACGGATTTTCGGATGCTTCAACCAAGGCGTATGCTGCTGTGGTGTACAGCAGAGTTACAAATGACGATGGATCCATCTCGGTGTCCATTGTGGCTGCGAAAACAAGGGTGGCTCCACTGAAACAACAATCCTTGCCACGTCTGGAACTTTGCGCAGCACTTCTCCTCAGCCAACTGATTCGCTCAATCACATCTGGATTACGCCACAAGAACATAACTGTTTTTGGCTGGTCCGACTCATCAATAGTGCTCTCCTGGCTATCGTATGCGCCAGCCCAACTCAAGACATTTGTTGGAAACAGAACCTCGGAAATCCTTGACACCATTCCAAGGAGCGCTTGGCGTCACGTCGATTCCAAAACAAACCCAGCTGACTGTGCGTCCAGGGGATTGATGGCTGCTGATCTCATCGACTTCCATTTGTGGTGGAATGGGCCTCAATGGCTACGGGACAAGGATCAGTACCTGGTAAAGTTAAATGATTCACGGTTCGGTTTATCTCTTACAGACAAACGCATTCAAGGAGAAGTCAAATCCAACTGTTTGGCTACATTGACAGAAGCAACCCAGATTCATCTACTTGATGAACTAATCGAACGAGTCTCTTCTTGGATCAAGCTCGTACACATTGTCGGCTACGTGATGCGGTTTATTCAACGTACTCGAAATCCATCTCGCGAAAAGGTATCCGGAGCACTCTCATTTGACGAGATCAAAGCGGCAAGGATTCTTTGCATAAAGCACGCACAAGGGTGTTTCAAAGACGATTACCAACTACTCCTCGGTAAAAAACCCCTCAAGAACCGATCACAGCTGGTCAAACTGGCACCCATAATCGACGAAAACGATTTGCTAAGGGTAGGCGAACGACTGCATCACTCGCAGTTGTCAAGGGATGCAAAACACCCAGTTTTGCTACCGAAAACACATCGCATATCAAAGCTAATTCTGGAACATGAGCACCGAGTGAACCACCACCCTGGAGTTTCCTCACTTTTTGTTATTGTTCGGCAAAAATTCTGGATATTTGGAGCACGGAATCTAATTCGGAAGATAACACACGACTGTTTAGCTTGCTTTCGTCAACGCTCCCACACATCTCAGCAACAAATGGCTAATTTACCCAGCGTACGCATTACTCAAGCGCTTCCATTTATACATACTGGTTGCGACTATGCAGGTCCAATCCTTCTGAAGGATGCAAAGGTTCGGAAGCCACGTATCAGCAAGGGTTACATATGCCTATTTGTGTGCATGGTCACCTCGGCCATCCACCTGGAACTTGCAACAGACCTGACCACAGAAACTTTCTTGGCTGCCTTGCGGCGCTTCATATCCTTACGTGGCAAGTGCAGTAAGATCTACAGTGACAATGGCACAAACTTTATTGGAGCTAAGCGATCCCTCGACGAGATGCAAGAATTGCTTTCTTCACAAACACACAAGGACACCGTTTCTAGCACACTAGCGGATGATGGTATCCAATGGGTACTTATTCCCCCGAGAGCCCCTCACTGGGGAGGGAAATGGGCGTCGGCAGTTCGTTGTGTCAAGCTACATCTGCGCAGAATCACCGGAAACTCAACGCTCACCTTTGAACAGATGCGCACACTACTTGTTCAAATAAGCGCAGTGATAAATTCACGCCCCTTGTGTCACACACCGGATACGGAAACCAACTACCTATCACCCGCTCACTTCTTGATCGGGCGACCTTTGACCACAGTGCCAGATCCCGATTTGAGCCACATCCCAGTGGGCCGATTAGGATATTGGCAAAGCATCCAGTCTATGCTTCAAGGATTCTGGAAAAAATGGCATCAGGAGTATCTGACTACTTTGCAGCAACGTCCAAAATGGACTACCTCAACACCCAACATCTCCATCGGTAACGTTGTGCTCGTAAAAGAGTCCAATTCACCACCGGCATCCTGGCACATCGCACGGGTTATGGAAACCTATCCAGGAAAGGACGACCTCGTTCGAGCAGTCAAACTGAAGACCCAGGCAGGAGAGATGACCAGACCGATCACGAAAGTTGCTGTATTGCCCCATTCAGAAAAGGTGTTTCAGGGCGGGCCGGGATGTTCGTGAACGCTTGCACCTTTAATCATCTCTAATATATAGGCGCATAATGCCATCTCCATTCCTTTATATACTTTAATCTATGTACAAGAAAACATGTATACATACAAAAAAAATCTCTCTTTGAGTTTCTGGCAACGCCGCTAATACGGCGTCGTATTGCGAAATTCAATTCAGTATCGAATAGGCTTCGCAACTGGCAAGAATAAAATTTATTACAGTCCACACACACACGCAACTCAACTCGTCTTATTTCTGACCAGTGACCACTTCTGACGTGAGAGTTGAGTTCACGGCAATTAAAACACCACCGCCTCGTCTGGATGGTCATGCCTATAGGTGGTGTACTTACCAGGAAAAATTTCGGAGTTTAAGATCTCCTCTTTTAGCCAGGTCTCTGTAAATACAATAATATGGGAAGCAAAAGAAAGACTATCCGAATACAATTTATATAGCTTACTGCGCTAGCCTCTCGTATTCTGATAGGAAAGAATTAAGCTAGTTTTTAGTTTTTTGAAGACGAAGATAGGGTACAAGATGAAGATGAAGATGCCGCACTACTCTGGCCTTGATTGGGGAGTCTAGTCTGCACGGGTCTTTTTCTTTTATTTGTATTCCTAGTTTCGAACTCCTTTACCACCATAAGATCTGGCCAGAAAGCTTCTGAGCAAATGGTTGAAAAGAGATCGTTCGGAAGAAAGATCTTAAAAGATGAGGTGTCCCTCGCATAAGTGAAATTAAACTTTTCCACTTTAATGTTTTTGGCATTTGTTTTCTGCTGTATATAGGCCAACACCTCGGATGCCGTTTGGTCAGGCGAAAGACGAGAAATAAATATTTGTTTTTTGGGTTGAACCACTGAAAGAGGTTTTGGTACTGCGGATTGAGTTTCTGCAGCGCCAACTTGTGCCGGTATACCAGACTCAACATTCCCTGGAGGTGACAAGTTATTAGTAATGGGCGGGGCAACAGGGGGGTCTACTACGGATGATACGGATTCCAATTGATCCAAATCTTTTTTAGCAGCTGATCGTAGCAACATTTGGGGATTTGCTACGGTCGACAGCTGATTCGTCGTGGAGCTCTGTTTATTACTTTCCGGGGGTTGCGGGGTGTTTTTCTTAGGCTGCCTGCCACCAGTGGCCTTTTTGCGCTTTGGAGACTCGTCAATTAGCTTAAGGCTATTAAATTGAGAGTCCAGCGCTGAGAGTAAATCATCCGCTCGGCGAAAACTATCTCTAGCAACACCAAAACTATTGAACAAACTCTTTAAGCCGCCTTTGGTTTGGCGCATAAAAGATCTCATCTCTTGCGCTACTAGAAGACAAGGATCACAACAATAAAGTAAATTGTGACCCCTAGCCAGGTCATCACTGGTTCGGCCAGTATAGCCGGCACACTTGGTATGAGCCATTTTTTCACACAGCCAACAGGTCAGTTTTGACTCAGCTCTGATTAATTGATGGCAATTATTAATAGAGCAGACAAAAGTATCCATAATTGTAAATATTTTGCCCACTGTACCAAACAGAAATGTAGGGACCGAAATTTGCGAACGAGCAGTTAAAAGTACCGCAAGAGCACCGACTCCGCACGCTTTAAATTTCGAAAGAGGGAAAAGTTGAGAGAGAATGCGAGAATGCGGGAGAGCGGGAGCGTAATGCAGTTAATGCGAATGCAGAAAACAACAACACAAACTGCACTGTAGCTTTTACGGACACCGCACAAAGGAAAGGCAAAAGAAATCACAAAAACAAAAAACACAGAACACAATATTAAAATTGGAAATTGTTTTAATGAGATTGTGCACAGAATAGAGTAAATTCACTCGCGAAATATAAGAAGTAATATGATAAATCAAATTAGGGACCGAATATTTAAGTTTTAATTAAAACCGTCTAAAGGTAAACACGAAAACAAATAAAAATTCGGAGCGCGAAAAAAACACAACTTCACTTTGGAAGTCGAAACAGAATTAGAAAAATAAAGATAAATAAATACTTAAATTTCACTGTGTAATTTTTGTTATTATAATTAAAAATAAAGAGTTCTAATATAAATAAAAACAATGACTAATCTTAATTTTATATTGTTTTTTAAAAACATTTTTTTTGTTTTTGTCCTTCAATATAATGTACCGCCCTTAACTGCAACACAAAAGATGTGGCAAAATAAAAAGGAAGCGATCGGTATTTAAAAAAAAAAATTGAAAATTAATATAATTATAGAAAAAGATCCTACCATATTTAAAATCTTCGGTACAAAAAGGTTAAGTTCAAAGAGAGGGAGTAAACTGATGGAATACGCACACATACATACATCCGTAATTCGGCAAATTTGGACTTATATATGTTTTTAGGCAGCAATTCTGTCAGTTTCAAAATGAATCCCCATGGAAATGGTGCTGGGCAGTGGGTTGCATGGCAACCCAATTACACGGCAGCTCCAGCTAGCTATTCCTATCCGTATCAAGCTGCAGTTCCGCCTCCAGTTGTGTGCCAACACGTCCCGCAACCCGTCCCCGTCCCACAGCACTTCACGCAGCATTTCCCGCATCACGTTGCGCAACATGTACCGCAACATGCGCAATGTGTTCAGGGGAAATCAATAGATGAGCAAGGATCTAAAAATTATATGGGAAAAAAGCGACAACAAAACTTTGTTAGCATTAACCAGCAGTTGAAAACACAAAATAAATCCATAAAAACGTTGACGCAAACGTGCAAGAGGTTGCAGCACGAACTAAAAACAATGAAGAAGAAGGTAGCAGACCTGGAGAAAACTCAGGAAAACGTATCTCTTATGGAAAAGAGATTTAAGAATCTGTGCCTTCAGCCAGGTCGTAGACCTTCAATTTAATTAAAATTGTTAATTTTTTGAAAAAATAAAATGTAAAAAGTGAATTATTTTTGTCTTTTTATTCTTTTCTTTCTCATCTTTAGCATAGTGCAAGGGAACAATAACAACACCAACATTTTAGGAAGCATTTAATCTTTTTCTTTTGCATACTTTTTTTTGTCCCATTAATTGACTCTTTGCCGTAAGTCATCTAAGTGATAGTGTAGCTCAGGTGGTTAGTGTTGCACGTATGTGCAACGCAGCCTGTTGGTCGTGGGTTCAAGCCCACATCAGTTCTTTCAAAAATTGATGTTGGCATTATTTTTTTTTTTACTTTGTAAAACTGTTTTTATGTGCCATCCAAATATTACGTAATCAATTAATGCTTGAGAAGGGAAGGTGGGGGTTGGCTTTGTCAGCCAAATGATATCTTATTGGAAAAAAAGGATTACATGGTGGACCATGTTTTTTGTGGTCCAAAAGCGTCAAAATTATTATAACGTTATACATGGGCCTATACTTCATTTTACAATATTTTTTTTTTCTGTTCGTCTTTTTTAATTCTTTGGTGGAGTGCAGCTGCACATAGAATAAAGAGAGAGATGGGTGAAAAATTAAATTAACGGTTTTGGTTGTTTTTGTTAGATACCCGTAAGAGAATATATGCATTTTGATTTTCTCTTAACTTTAATTTTGGCAAGATGATTAAATCAGCTTCTCCTATACTTTAATCTGCCAATTTTTAACGAGCTTGGTGGACTAGAGTGTAAATCCATGTATGAGTAATGTATGCAGAATGGTTGAGGGGGTTTTTCGTTGTATGGGTTCAAATCCCACCCAAACCATCCTATTTTTTACTCCTTTTTTTGTAATGCAGATTTTTATTCACAACACAAATTTGTTTTACAAAAACTAATAAAAACAAAAGCTAAGAGAGGAAGTTAAGAGATATATGGGACGTTCCATGTCAACCCGGCCACCCCACTTTTTTATTTTTTTTGTATGTGGACAGTACCACATTGATTGCAAAGCCACTTGCTTCCAATAGTTTACCTCATACCTATTTTGTCAATGTTACCACTCTTTCGCCGTATAATCGCGTTGAAAAGAAAACACAAAATCATTTTTATCCTGCGAACGGAAGAAACAATTACCATGGTTCAAAAGCAGAAAAATCTGTCTTTCCATAGCCGATTACGAGAAAAAAAATAGATTTTATTGGACCGTAGATGACCAAGCGATAGCGTTTTTAAAGTCTAAAAGTAGGATTTCGTCCAAAGGGCCAGTCTGCAAAAATACCATTATATTTTTATCAGAAACCACCATATTTAACGGATTTTATGCCACTGATTTCAAAGTGGGATCTCTCTTGAGGAATTAGCTATGAATTCTTTTGTACGTTTTTGTAGTCGTTAACTGTCAGAAAAAGCTAATAAGTAATATAAAATAATCGTATATGCTTTGGAAAAAATTAACAAATCAATGAAAAGAATTCATAGCTAATTCCTCGAGAGAGATCCCACTTTAAAATCATTGGCATAAAATCCGTTAAATATGGGGCTTTCTGAGGAAAATATAATGGTATTTTTGCAGACTGGCCCTTTGGACGAAATCCTACTTTTAGACTTTAAAAACGCTACCGCTTGGTCATCTACGGTCCAATAAAATCAATTTTTTTTCTCGTAATCGGCTATGGAAAGACAGATTTTTCTGCTTTTGAACCATGGTAATTGTTTCTTCCGTTCGCAGGATAAAAATGATTTTGTGTTTTCTTTTCAACGCGATTATACGGCGAAAGAGTGGTAACATTGACAAAATAGGTATGAGGTAAACTATTGGAAGCAAGTGGCTTTGCAATCAATGTGGTACTGTCCACATACAAAAAAAATAAAAAAGTGGGGTGGCCGGGTTGACATGGAACGTCCCATATAGTGTGTAGTGATATGCTTTGCAAATCATATTTCATTACCTTTGTCTGCAAATTTGGTTCACAGTTTTCTCTTGGCAATTAGTTATCGTTGAGTTCTCTTGATGATAAGAAGAAAACGTGTTGTAATCAATTTTAATACATTAAAACCAGTTAAATTGTGATTACACAAATTTTTGATTAAACTTTATTTACGTTAACCATTTTGTGGTAAGACAGAATTTTTCCTAATTTAAATTAAGTTGATATTTGGTTGCCAAGGCGGATACTCTGTACACTGAAAATAATTTCAGTGGCGCAATTCAACCATTTATTAAAGCTATACAACAATAAGTTTTTTAACCGATTGGACCTTGAGTTTAGAAAATAACTCTATAGCTGACCCTATAGCTTTAATGGTCAAAATAACAAACTTTTGTTTGTTGGATTGTGAAAATAAGCGTTAACATTTTGAAAAAAATCATTTTCATAACTGTTGCCTTAATCAATCTAGCTGTAATCGGCAGAATTTTTTAAAACTTAAAATTTCCTAAAATTGTAAAATTTAAATAGCTTTAATTTGATTAGCTTTTCGGTTACCAAGGCGAGGTTTGTATAACACACTCTGTAATCTCAAAATAATTTGAGTAACGTCTATTAAATATATTACAAAAGTTAAACAACAATAAGTTATATTAAACCGGTTAGACCTTGAGTTTAGAAAATAACTCTAAAGCTGACCCTATAGCTTTAATGGTCAAAATAACAAACTTTTGTTTGTTCGATTGTAAAATTAACGTTATACATTTTGAAAAATAGAATTTTCAAAACTGTGCCTTAAACAATCTATCTGTATCTATCGGCAGACTTCTTTAAAAGTTGAAATTTATTAACATTTCAAAATTAAGTTACATTTAGTTTTGCATGAAAATTATTTAAATAACATTTGATACGCATGTTACTTTTTAGCCTTAACTAACTGAATTAATATCTTTACATCTGCAAATCTTTTTTGTGCATTGTGAAGTTATTTTGCAATATATTGTGCAATATATTTTTTGCAATATATAAACATCAATATTAATATTGCGAAAACTTATGTATTTAAAAAGTTAGATAAATAACTATTTAAATTACAAGTATATTTCAATAGCATTTTGGTCTGTATCCTACGTTTTTTTGACAATGGAAGTTATGCTGATGTCATTCGAAAGGCAATAGTTCGATTAGTAGCTAGCCAATTTAGTTCATATGTTATGAATACATGTAATTCTAAAGGAGATCCTTATCCCAATTCTGCGGTCTATGAAAATGACATGATTAAACCACAGACGTATGGTGCGCATTCTGAGCTTTTAGCTGCTGGTAATTTGTACCCTATTTATATAGAAGTTTATTTTAATCAAAAGCTCATTGCAGTTGCTGGTACAAGGGGCAGTACATTAAAAAGATTTCGTTTCAGTGGAAGCTTATCTGCTGGACATTATGATGTCTACAAGCCTATTGAAACCTTTAATGATAGAAGCCCTCCCACTCAAAATATATTACAAGTTCCTTCTATGAAAAAAAAGAACATTCAAAGAAGGGGTAAACTTACTGATTTTACTCGAAAAAAACAGAGAAAGATTCAAAATAAGAACTATCAAGGTAGGCATCGTGAGGAAATTAACACTGCAAAAAAAACAAAACGAAACACATCAAAGAGTGCACATTCGTGGGAAGTAAAAAATAATTCAGCTTTTTTATACGATTTAAATCTGGCATACAATCCTGATAAATCAGTTGATATTGGAATAATGAATAAGAGATGCTAATTTTGTGACGCCTTAAAATGGAAGGAAGGTATGTGTTGCAAAGAGGGAAAAGTCCAGCTTCCATCTCTTAAAGCATTACCAGATCCTCTTTAAAGTCTTTTAAACGGTGATCACCCAGACCATACACTTTTTATGGGGCTTACCAGAAAATATAATAATTGCTTTCAGATGACTTCATTTGGTGCGACAAAAGTTATTAATGAAGGTTATATGCCTACATTTAAAGTACAGGGGCAAGTTTACCACTTAGTTGGTAGCGTTTTGCCAGCTTCTAAAAAAGAAGCTCAGTTTCTCCAAATTTATTTTATTGGTGAGGACAATCGGCTTCTATTTGAGGTGTAAAAACAGTCCTGGAGTTAAAAATGAGTTAGTTAAATCACTACAGTCTATGCTGCATGAAAGTAATCCATATGTTAGGGATTTTAAAACTGCTCTTAAAAGAGTTCCGAAGAATTGTAGCCAATTTAAAATGGTTATTCACTCCAATAAAAGGCCTGTTAGGGCTCATAGAGGTTGTTATAACGCACCCCAAGCAAATGAGGTCGCTTTCGTATTAGTTGACCAACAATTTGGAAAAAGAGACATTATTATTGAGGGTTATAATAATGAGTTAAAAAGAATCAGTGAACTTCACCGATCTTATGACGCCCTACAATCATTAATGTTTTGTCATGGTGAAGATGGTTACACTATAGATATACCCAAAATTGACCCCGTTTCAAAGAAAAACGTTAAGAAAACAGTCTCAGCGTTAGATTTTTACAGTTTCCGAATAATGCTTAGAGAAAATGTATGGAATCACCTGCACTATTTTGGAGCTCTTTTCAGTCAATTTTTGGTTGACATGTATGCTAAAATAGAAACAGAAAGGCTTAATTTTATTCGGCTAAACCAAACAAAGCTGAGAGCAGAAAGCTACATACAACTTCAAGATGCTATAGGTAGGAATGATGTAGATTTAGCACAGTTTGGACAGATGGTAATTTTACCTTCATCCTTTACTGGCTCACCACGGTACATGCACGAAAAAACTCAAGATGCCATGACGTATGTTCGTTATTATGGTCGTCCTGATCTTTTTATTACATTTACCAGTAATCCTAAATGGAAAGAAATTAAAAGTGCACTATTTTTAGGGCAGAAGCCTCACGATCGCCATGATATCATCGCTCGAGTCTCTCATTTAAAGGTCAAAGCTATAATGTCTTTAATTAATAAACATAGTTTGTTTGGGGAAGTGCAATGCTTTATGTATACGATAGAGTGGCAGAAACGTGGTCTCCCGCATGCACATATACTGATTTGGTTAATGTCTAAGATCACGCCTCAACAAATTGACTCAATTATATATGCAGAAATTCCAGATTCTGAAAAGGATCCTCTCCTATATGAGATTGTTAAGGCTAATATGATTCATGGACCATGTGGCCGCTTAAACTTAACGTATGAACGAAGGTAATTGTTACAAAAAGTTTCCGCGATCGTTGCTTAATGAAACTGTTACCGGAAAAGATGGTTACCCTACATATAAGCGAAGGGCACCTGACGATGGTTGTTTAGACGAACACTGATAAATAAAGTATAAGAATTTATGAGCTCTGTCCATGTTATGTGTCAATATGTAAATCTATCTAGAGCCATAAACTATGATCTGTAATTGTAAACCCTACAAGGGAGCGGTGCTAGCACTTGAAATCTGTAAGTGCAGGCCACTTGAGCCTAGCCGAAAATAATCACTTGAGATGTCTTTCACGCTGCACCAAGGGTTCCTGTGCGGGGGTCAAATGATAACTCTCCCGCTCAGGCAGACGCGGCCTCTGCGTAGGCCACAGATAAGATCAGAATAAGAATTTCATTTTAGTTTCCTAAGCAGGGACTTTGAAAATAAATACTCAGTTTTAATACAGAACTCAACTGAAAAGGTTGTTTTTATTAATTCATCCCTTTCAATGGTGGCTTCACCATGGAAATTAATGGAAACATAATTGACAATAGGTGGGTAGTGTCTTATAATTGTGTTCTCTTGCGGACCTTTGAGGCTCATATTAATGTAGAGATCTGTAGTTCAATTAAATCAATTAAATACGTTTGCAAATACATCAATTAGGGCAGTGATCAAGCTACAGTTACTCTGGAAAGCCCTACTAATGAGGTTCAACTATATCAAAGCGGTCGATATATCAGTAGTTCTGAAGCAGTGTGGGGAATTCTTTCATTCCCCATACATGAAAGGTTTCCGGCAATTGTACATTTGGCCGTGCATTTGGAAAATGGTCAACGGATATATAGGATCAAAATAATCAAATAATCAAAATCAATTAGTTAACCAGTTAACCAACGCATCAATAACGACACTGACTGGGTTTTTCGAACTTTGTAAAACTGATTCATTTGCAAGGACCCTTCTTTATGTTGAAGTACCTTGCTATTTCACGTGGAACAATAAAAAGTATCAAAGGAGAAAGAGAGGTAATATTGTACCTGGTTTTCCTGGAATTAGAATGGATGATGTTTTAGGTCGAGTGTATACCATACACCCTAAAAATAGTGAATGCTATTACCTAAGACTTCTTCTTCATGAAGTGCGGGGACCAACCTCATTCTTATTTCTTAAAACAGTTAATAACATTACGTATGCCACATTTCAATTGGCATGTCATGCTTTGGGCTTACTAGAAGATGACACACACTGGGAATGTACTCTAAAGGAAGCAGCTTTATGTAAATCGCCAATTCCATTACGTGATTTATTTGCGGTGATGTTAGTAAATTGTCAAATGACTGATGCCGCACATCTTTGGGAAATGTATAAAGAAAGTTTTTCAGAAGACATTTTGTACGAATATTCTCTAATAGTGGCAGAAGTCAAGGTCTACTGGATAGAGTGTTTAATAAATGTCTTATTTTAATCGAAGATATAACACTGTCCATTGGAGGTACGTGTCTATTAGATTATGGTTTGCCCGAACCGATTAGAGTTAGTAGACCACTTCAAAATAGGGAATATTTAAACGAAATAAATTACAGTATTAATGTATTTGAATTAAGTAAAGACGAAAATTCCCTTAATGATGAGCAAAGAATGACATTTCAAAAAATATTATAAAGTGTTCAAAATGAAAATGGTGAAATATTTTTTTTGGACGCCCCTGGTGGCACAGGCAAGACATTTTTATTGATTTTGGTGTTAGCAAAATTACGACATAATAATAATGTAGCATTGGCTGTTGCTTCTTCAGGTATAGCAGCTACGCTGTTAAATGGGGGACGTACAGCTCACTCTGTATTTAAACTCCCATTGGATTTAATAAATGTAGAAACACCATGTTGCTCAATATCTAAACGGTCTAATATGGCATTGGTTTTTCAAGAATGTAGACTTATTGTTTGGGACGAATGCACAATGGCTCATAAGAGTGCATTTGAAGCGTTGGATAGAATGTTGAAAGATATTCGTGGTAATGATTTTCTAATGGGAGGTATAACGGTTTTATTATCTGGAGATTTTCGTCAAACGCTTCCTGTAGTTCCTCGAGGAACAAGGGCAGATGAAATTCAAGCCTGCTTAAAATCATCATTTCTTGGCCTCACATTATTAAGAATTGGAGACGGTGTTTTTCCAACTGTCGAAGGAAAAATAATTATTCCTTCATGTTTAGGAACTGTTGTAACTTCCCTTGAGGAGCTCACATCAAAAATATTTCCGGAAATTTCAAAAATCTCAACCAAATCATTAGATTGGTTTTCGGAGAGAGCAATATTAACTTCTAGAAATGATAGAGCTGTGTTAATAAATAACAAACTGTTAAAATCATTTGATGGTATTGAAGTTACGTATAAGTCTATTGATTCAGTCACTGAAGTTGATGAAGCAGTTCATTTTCCGGTTGAATTTCTCAACCAACAAAATCCACCTGGAGTTCCCTTACACATTCTAAGGCTTAAGATTGGTGCACCAATTATGCTGTTGAGAAATTTAAGACCTCCAAAACTATGTAACGGTACAAGATTGCAAGTAAAAGCTCTTCATAAA